>NC_141535.1:126830000-127130000 GCF_021556685.1 Rattus norvegicus
AATGTGGATGCTCTCAGCCAATCATTCAACTGAGCTGGGGGAACCCAACGGAGGAGTTAGGGGAGGGATTGAAGGAGCTGAAGGGGTTTTCAACCCCATAGGGAGAACAACAATATCAACCAACCAGATCCATACCCCCTTATACTTCCCAGGGACTAAACCACCAACCAAAGAGTACACATGAAGGGACCCATGGCTCCAGCTGCCTATGTAGCAGAGGATGGCCTTATCTGGCATCATTAGGAGGGGAGCCCCTTCGTCAGTGACCCATCATAAGGGAATGGTAGAGTACTGAGGTAGGAGTGCGTAGGTGGCAGGGAGCATCCTCATAGAAGCAGGGGGTAGGGGGAGAAGAAGGGGAACTTGTGGAGAGGAACTGGGAAGGATGATAACATTTGAAATGTAAATAAATAAAATAATTAATAAAATAGTAGGCTTTCTTTCAGGGCACCACTTCCCAAAATGTAGCCAAGACATCAGAAGGGTAGGCGGTCGGTCAGGTATAGCTTCAGTCATTTATTATCCTGTACCAGGTCTGTTAGTAAAAAGAATAAAACAGCCTTCTTCTAACTGTGCAAGTAAAATTAAGGGAGGGTTTTGTCATCTCCTGTAGGTCCCCGTGGACATCGCTATGCCCAGAGAGATGATATGACTGAGTACAGAAGACATGTACAATTGCTACCCTATGTTGGTGAGGATGGAATTTCCACAGAGAATGACTGCTCTATTACCTCAAGGAAGTTGAAAGGGAAGTTTAATAAAAACCAGAAAGTTTATCTTGTTTGAAAGATTAGAAAGTGTGCATGAGGGATAAATATTTGAATCAGAATTGGGGACACAAATACAAGGACTTGTTTTCATCAGAGTTTAAGGCAAGCAAAGAGGAGGCATACTCACTTACGTCTTCAGAATATCACTTTGTACCCCTGTTGAGATGTTCTCATGTCATTAGCTTTGACATATGATCAAACCTCATGTAATTTCCTTGAAGTTACTTGAGCTAGGAAAGCTCATCACCACTGTGACACATGTGGGTAGTTTCTACTATGTACATATTGACTAAATTCTCTAAAGCTGATTTCATACTTTAATGCTGAGTGCAAAGATGACTCTGACAACAACTAAAATCCTTTCAAAGGAATCTCGTGTGGTCACACATATTGTTTTGCTGTAATGGGATTCTGTTAATATCAATACATTTCTGAAAATCTTCTCAGTTCACATGATCAAAAGGAAATAGAAGAGAAATAAGTCCCTGAGTACTTAATTAGCACATAAAAATTGTATTTGAGAACAGAAGGAGAGGAAGAAATGTGCCATTTTCTTACCATTGCAATTCCTTCGAGTTCTGCAAACTTCTGTTATTACACAGAGCTAGATTATCATATATATATATATGAATTTTTGTGCTCATTGTATTAATAAAGCATTTTCTCATCTATACATATTTCTATTATTGTATACTGTTAATACCTGCATATATATATTTATATTTATATATTGCATATGTTGAATATTATCATACATTTTCAGCCAAAGCAAGCTGGTACAGAGGCCAACTGTATTCGTGCAAGCTTCTATAGATGCTCTCTACAAAAATTCCACTTTTTGAACACTAGTCAGAGTCAATTCTCTAATGCATTATTTTTCCATTGCATCTCTCTCCAATTTATTTTGTTCTCTGAAAAATATCCCTCATGCCACATGGAAATGCATAAAGGAAAATAATATGAAAAATCCATTGGTAAAACTACACAAAATTCAAAGGAAAGTCTTGAATGAGGCATAAGGTAAATCCAAACATTGTAGAGTGCAGGCTTGCTGTAATTGGCTGAAATCATTTCATACCATAGCAGTAATCATAAGAATCATTACACACTGGAAAATTGAATAAAAGTTATTTGGATTAGTAAGCAGAATAAATTTTAATGCTATATTGTGATATCTTGTATTTGGAGGAAATGGGAAGGCAATTTCTGGTATCTATGTATACTGTCATATGTAAGCCACTGATCCCTTGGAAGTGAATTGGATTCCCTGAAGAATGCATCCTCTTACTGTCAGCCCAAGCTGCAACCCAACATGGTGACTTCACTGGTTGCTGAAGGCTACTTAATAATCCAGTCTTCCTTATAGGCATGACACTCACAGAGCGCTCAAAGTTTAGAGACTCACATGGCTCAGCAAATTCAAAAGACTCAAGCGTCTCTTCCCAGGGGTTGTATAAACAATAAATCCTTGTTAGGAAAAGGAGTTTAGCTGTTGATGGAGCTGACTGAAAATATCACAGGGGACTTTAGGGATGCAGTTTTCATGAGCACTCACACATTGTGTGGTGGGATTTTGATAATGGATCTGCCTGTGAGTCAATCATGGTCTCTTAAGTAATCGAGTAAATTCAGTGGTTCTTCAAGCTGGAATTAGATGGAGCTGCTACTTTTTTCTTCTGCTTCCTTCTCTATCTACTGTTAATAGGCACTTCTGTGTATCTTTTTAGAATATTATGCAACAATTGTAAAGTTAAAAATTACAATCAGGAGGCAATGAGAGGGAATGAAGGACTAGTGCTTGTCAAAGCAAGGAGAAGCCTGGAGATAACTCTCAAAGCAGCATGTCTCCCCTGACAAAGAAATAAAGTCTTTTATTGACAGGATGTATATCATGTAAGAATGACTTAATCACATGGAGAGACAAAATTATTTCTGAACATACTCATTTGGTGAACATGATACATGCACATTTAAGTGTGGTGGAAAGAATCTTTTCATGGTTAATAACTTAGTATTAGAAAAGTTTACTGAAGATGATCTGAAAGAGTGAGTCAGATTGAGATTGATTTTATCTAGATCCTTAACAAACAGACTAGAAGAACCTGGCTCTCCCCAAAGGCATTTAGCATTGGATGACATTTACCAGGGAAGATCTGTGTTGAAACCATTGTTCAGTGTCTTTATTATTCCAAATTATTGATGCTCTCATAGCTGAATTGCTTTGTTGCTTGACTGGCCATGTCCAATGGGACTATAGAGCCTGGATTGTAGACAGACTTATCAGTTCCCAGTGGGCTGGAACTTTAACCCTTTCCTGAATGTAGGGCAGAAGAAACAGTTTTAGATGCTGCCACTATCACAGAGAGATTATCAGCTGCCAAAGTACAAATCTTTACCACTTCTTTCAATGCTCATCATGACAACTTGCAACTATAAGAAACACCCACAACTTTATGACAAGATTTAAAGTCATCTAAAGATGCCTTGCAGAAACTTCATCATAACATTGGACTTGTCACAGTTGTCATGGCCACCAATGGCTCTATCTATTGTGCCTCCTGGTGCCCAATAATATGTCAGGGAAATTTCAGTGAATCCCTGATAGCTTCATCTAATCTTTATGTGCCATTGTCTGTAGTGGTCCAAATAGCCTGGTTCATAGCTGCTTTGGATGATAATTTCTGTTCAGGAAATAGCTCCTCCTTCACCTCATCAATTCTGAGAACTGGAACTCTGACAGAATGACGACTGGCTGTATAAGCAAAACTTACCTCACTTTCCTTGGATCAGTCAGGGGATCTTACTTCTTTTACATAGCCTCATTATCTTGGTCTGGAAATCTCCAGTAAAACCTCTCCAAACACCTGCTTATTTTGTTTTATTTGTTTGTTTTATGTCTTATCACAGGGTGAGTTGAGTTGTTTGCACAAAACATCTTTTGATCCCTGTAGCTGCCAGCTCTGAATCAGTGAGAGGGTAGCCGAAGAGTTCCAGAAAACAACTTAGAATTGGAGCTGAAGATAGAAGTGGATGGTGAAGTGCTAAGAAGGCAAGGGGCTATGGAAAGTAGAAGAGCTACAACACAAGAAGCAAGGCTACAAGGTCACAAAGACTATGGAGGCAAGAGGCGACAAGGAGCTGTGGCGCGAGGACTATAGATGTCAGCCATCAGAATAATTCTAAAGATCCCAGGATGTCTAACGGCTGGGAACTCCAACACCAGAAGCTCAAAGCTTTAAATCTAGAGGCATTCTGGTTCGCTTGCACTCAAGGTCTGTAATATCTCTAAGCCTTTGATTTGAGGATGGAGAGCTATAGTCTCTAGTGCTCAAGGCTCAGAGGTATAAGCTCACGACTTTGAGCATCCAATTCATAAGTCTATGGAGATTGGAGACCTCCGAAGATGATAACTTTGGGGCAACTATTCATTGCCTTTTTTTTGTGATACCGTCGAAATGTAGAAAAATTAAATAAAAGTAAACTGCAAAAACAAACCAAACCAAACAAGCAAACAAAACAAAACAAAAACAAACAAACAAACAAAAAACTCCATGAGACCTGTGACATGTGTAGGTATGTATGCAGATGTTTATCCAAAGAAAAAGAATGATAGAGTCCATAATTGTTATTTGAGAGGGAAGTGCACTTCCACCCAGATGTTTGACAATTAATACTGAAAGTAATTACATCAGATGAAGCCACATTCTTCTTACTCACTTCAACAGAGTTATTCTGGGTTTTAATTCAGAATTTCACAAATGAAAAATAAAACTCAGGAAAACATTTTAAAGCAGGTTTTCTTTTTGGTGTGTGTACAATAGTAGTGTGTGGTGGCCAGAAGAAAATGTTAAGTTCTTCTCCATGAGACAGGGTCTCTTTTTGTTCTCTCTTGAACTTTGGGGGAGTCACATGACTCTGCTTCCCATCTAAGCATAGAAGCACTATGATTACAGACATGTGTTACCTTGACAGGTTTTACATGGGAACTTCAGGTTAGCACTCAGATCCTCATGTTTGCAGGGCAAGCACTTTACCCACTGAATCATTTCTCCAGCCCAAGATGACTATTTTATGTTAGACTGTAAAACCACAGTACAGGATCTTTTTAAATTAAATGTGTGAACAATTATTTTAAATAACTATGATTTGTCTTATTAAATAGCACATATATCATACTACATAATATATCTGATGCCTTACACCATTACTAAAGAGCATAGTTTTGTGGACTACCTACTATTTTCAAAGCTTTACAGCAGAATTTTTAGGATTGATGAATTGTTTAAAAAGATGACCACTTTTCCTCCTTAAAATACTTTTAACAACTTTTTGGGAAATCAGCCTCTCTGAGTGCTTCCGTGTAGGACTTTCTGAGTCACTCTTCAGGGTGCTGTGAGAGGAGCTCAGAATGCCCGACATGAAATGATTCTCGACACAGAGGCAGAGTTCATCTAGGACCGGGCACGTCCTGTGTTTGCCGGAGGTCCCACGCCCGCGGATGCCGGCCCGCAGCAGCTCTCTGCTCCCAGACCCCTTGGGAAAGAGGCCTCACCGCCTGGTCAGGTGGGCACTCCTGAGGCTGCAGAGCGGAAGAGACCACCAACACTGCCCACCCCTGCCCACATCCCTGGCCCAAGAGGAAACTGTATAAGGCCTCTGGGCTCCCGTGGGGGAGGGCCCAGGAGCGGCAGGACCCCTGCCTGATACACCACCAGAACCTGAAGGAAACAGACCAGATAAACAGTTCTCTGCACCCAAATCCCGTGGGAGGGAGAGCTGAACCTTCAGAGAGGCAGACAAGCCTGGGAAACCAGAAGAGACTGCTCTCTGCACACACATCTCGGACGCCAGAGGAAAAAGCCAAAGACCATCTGGAACCCTGGTGCACTGAAGCTCCCGGAAACGGCGGCACAAGTCTTCCTGGTTGCTGCCGCTGCAGAGAGCCCTTGAGCAGCACCCCACGAGCGAACTTGAGCCTCGGGACCACAGGTAAGACCAACTTTTCTGCTGCAAGAAAGCTGCCTGGTGAACTCAAGACACAGGCCCACAGGAACAGCTGAAGACCTGTAGAGAGGAAAAACTACACGCCCGAAAGCAGAACACTCTCTCCCCATAACTGACTGAAAGAGAGAAAAACAGGTCTACAGCACTCCTAACACACAGGCTTATAGGACAGTCTAGCCACTGTCAGAAATAGCAGAACAAAGTAACACTAGAGATAATCTGATGGCGAGAGTCAAGCGCAGGAACCCAAGCAACAGAAACCAAGACTACATGGCACCATCGGAGCCCAATTCTCCCATCAAAACAAACATGGAATATCCAAACACACCAGAAAAGCAAGATCTAGTTTCAAAATCATTTTTGATCATGATGCTGGAGGACTTCAAGAAAGACGTGAAGAACTCCCTTAGAGAACAAGTAGAAGCCTACAGAGAGGAATCGCAAAAATGCCTGAAAGAATCGCAAAAATCCCTGAAAGAATTCCAGGAAAACACAATCAAACAGTTGAAGGAATTAAAAATGGAAATAGAAGCAATCAAGAAAGAACACATGGAAACAACCCTGGATATAGAAAACCAAAAGAAGAGACAAGGAGCTGTAGATACAAGCTTCACCAACAGAATACAAGAGATGGAAGAGAGAATCTCAGGAGCAGAAGATTCCATAGAAATCATTGACTCAACTGTCAAAGATAATGTAAAGCGGAAAAAGCTACTGGTCCAAAACATACAGGAAATACAGGACTCAATGAGAAGATCAAACCTAAGGATAATAGGTATAGAAGAGAGTGAAGACTCCCAGCTCAAAGGACCAGTAAATATCTTCAAAAAATCATAGAAGAAAACTTCCCTAACCTAAAAAAAGAGATACCCATAGGCATACAAGAAGCCTACAGACCTCCAAATAGATCGGACCAGAAAAGAAACACATCCTGTCACATAATAGTCAAAACACCAAACGCACAAAATAAAGAAAGAATATTAAAAGCAGTAAGGGAAAAAGGTCAAGTAACATATAAAGGGCAGACCTATCAGAATCACACCAGACTTCTCGCCAGAAACTATGAAGGCCAGAAGATCCTGGACTGATGTCATACAGACCCTAAGAGAACACAAATGCCAGCCCAGGTTACTGTATCCTGCAAAACTCTCAATTAACATAGATGGAGAAACCAAGATATTCCATGACAAAACCAAATTTACACAATATCTTTCTACAAATCCAGCACTACAAAGGATAATAAATGGTAAAGCCCAACATAAGGAGGCAAGCTATACCCTAGAAGAAGCAAGAAACTAATCGTCTTGGCAACAAAACAAAGAGAATGAAAGCACACAAACATAACCTCACATCCAAATATGAATATAACGGGAAGCAATAATCACTATTCCTTAATATCTCTGAACATCAATGGCCTCAACTCCCCAATAAAAAGACATAGATTAACAAACTGGATACGCAACGAGGACCCTGCATTCTGCTGCCTACAGGAAACACACCTCAGAGACAAAGACAGACATTACCTCAGAGTGAAAGGCTGGAAAACAACTTTCCAAGCAAATGGTCAGAAGAAGCAAGCTGGAGTAGCCATTCTAATATCAAATAAAATCAATTTTCAACTAAAAGTCATCAAAAAAGTTAAAGAAGGATACTTCATATTCATCAAAGGAAAAATCCATCAAGATGAACTCTCAATCATAAATATCTATGCCCCAAATACAAGGGCACCTACATATGTAAAAGAAACCTTACTAAAGCTCAAAACACACATTGCACCTCACACAATAATAGTGGGAGATTTCAACACCCCACTCTCATCAATGGACAGATCATGGAAACAGAAATGAAACAGAGATGTAGACAGACTAAGAGAAGTCATGAGCCAAATGGACTTAACGGATATTTATAGAACATTCTATCCTAAAGCAAAAGGATATACCTTCTTCTCAGCTCCTCATGGTACTTTCTCCAAAATTGACCATATAATTGGTCAAAAAACGGGCCTCAACAGGTACAGAAAGATAGAAATAATCCCATGCGTGCTTTCGGACCACCACGGCCTAAAACTGGTCTTCAATAACAATCAAGGAAGAATGGCCACATATACTTGGAAATTGAACAATGCTCTACTCAATGATAACCTGGTCAAGGAAGAAATAAAGAAAGAAATTAAAAACTTTTTAGAATTTAATAAAAATAAAGGTACAACATACCCAAACTTATCGGACACAATGAAAGCTGTGCTAAGAGGAAAACTCTAGCGCTGAGTGCCTGCAGAAAGAAACAGGAAAGAGCATATGTCAGTAGCTTGACAGCACACCTAAAAGCTCTAGAACAAAAAGAAGCAAATACACCCAGGAGGAGTAGAAGGCAGGAAATAATCAAACTCAGAGCTGAAATCAACCAAGTAGAAACAAAAAGGACCATAGAAAGAATCAACAGAACCAAAAGTTGGTTCTTTGAGGAAATCAACAAGATAGATAAACCCTTAGCCAGACTAACGAGAGGACACAGAGAGTGTGTCCAAATTAACAAAATCAGAAATGAAAAGGGAGACATAACTACAGATTCAGAGGAAATTCAAAAAATCATCAGATCTTACTATAAAAACCTATATTCAACAAAACTTGAAAATCTTCAGGAAATGGACAATTTCCTAGACAGATACCAGGTACCGAAGTTAAATCAGGAACAGATAAACCAGTTAAACAACCCCATAACTCCTAAGGAAATAGAAGCAGTCATTAAAGGTCTCCCAACCAAAAAGAGCTCAGGTCCAGACGGGTTTAGTGCAGAATTCTATCAAACCTTCATAGAAGACCTCATACCAATATTATCCAAACTATTCCACAAAATTGAAACAGATGGATCACTACCGAATACCTTCTATGAAGCCACAATTACTCTTATACCTAAACCACACAAAGACTCAGCAAAGAAAGAGAACTTCAGACCAATTTCCCTTATGAATATCGACACAAAAATACTCAAGAAAATTCTGGCAAACCGAATCCAAGAGCACATCAAAACAATCATCCACCATGACCAAGTAGACTTCATCCCAGGCATGCAGGGATGGTTTAATATACGGAAAACCATCAACGTGATCCATTATATAAACAAACTGAAAGAACAAAACCACATGATCATTTCATTAGACGCTGAGAAAGCATTTGACAAAATTCAACACCTCTTCATGACAAAAGTCCTGGAAAGAATAGGAATTCAAGGCCCATACCTGAACATAATAAAAGCCATATACAGCAAACCAGTTGCTGACATTAAACTAAATGGAGAGAAACTTGAAGAAATCCCACTAAAATCAGGGACTAGACAAGGCTGCCCACTCTCTCCCTACTTATTCAATATAGTTCTTGAAGTTCTAGCCAGAGCAATCAGACAACAAAAGGAGGTCAAGGGGATACAGATCGGAAAAGAAGAAGTCAAAATATCACTATTTGCAGATGATATGATAGTATATTTATGTGATCCCAAAAGTTCCACCAGAGAACTACTAAAGCTGATAGACAACTTCAGCAAAGTGGCTGGGTATAAAATTAACTCAAATAAATCAGTTGCCTTCCTCTATACAAAAGAGAAACAAGCCGAGAAAGAAATTAGGGAAACGACACCCTTCATAATAGACCCAAATAATATAAAGTACCTCGGTGTGACTTTAACCAAGAAAGTAAAAGATCTGTACAATAAGAACTTCAAGACACTGAAGAAGGAAATTGAAGAAGACCTCAGAAGATGGAAAGATCTCCCATGCTCCTGGATTGGCAGGATTAATATAGTAAAAATGGCCATTTTACCAAAAGCAATCTACAGATTCAATGCACTCCCCATCAAAATACCAATCCAATTCTTCAAAGAGTTAGACAGAACAATTTGCAAATTCATCTGGAATAACAAAAAACCCAGGATAGCTAAAACTATCCTCAACAATAAAAGGACTTCAGGGGGAATCACTATCCCTGAACTCAAGCAGTATTACAGAGCAATAGTGATAAAAACTGCATGGTATTGGTACAGAGACAGATAGATAGACCAATGGAATAGAATTGAAGACCCAGAAATGAACCCACATACCTATGGTCACTTGATTTTTGACAAAGGAGCCAAAACCATCCAATGGAAAAAAGATAGCATTTTCAGCAAATGGTGCTGGTTCAACTGGAGGTCAACATGTAGAAGAATGCAGATCGATCCATGCTTATCACCCTGTACAAAGCTTAAGTCCAAGTGGATCAAGGACCTCCACATCAAACCAGACACACTCAAACTAATAGAAGAAAAACTAGGGAAGAATCTGGAACACATGGGCACTGGAAAAAATTTCCTAAACAAAACACCAATGGCTTATGCTCCAAGATCAAGAATCGACAAATGGGATCTCATAAAACTGCAAAGCTTCTGTAAGGCAAAGGACACTGTGGTTAGGACAAAACGGCAACCAACAGATTGGGAAAATATCTTTACCAATCCTACAACAGATAGAGGCCTTATATCCAAAATATACAAAGAACTCAAGAAGTTAGACCGCAGGGAAACAAATAACCCTATTAAAAAATGGAGTTCAGAGCTAAACAAAGAATTCACAGCGGAGGAATGCCAAATGGCTGAGAAACACCTAAAGAAATGTTCAACATCTTTAGTCATAAGGGAAATGCAAATCAAAACAACCCTGAGATTTCACCTCACACCAGTGAGAATGGCTATGATCAAAAACTCAGGGGACAACACATGCTGGCGAGGATGTGGAGAAAGGAACACTCCTCCATTGTTGGTGGGATTGCAGACTGGTACAACCATTCTGGAAATCAGTCTGGAGGATCCTCAGAAAATTGGACATTGAACTGCCTGAGGATCCAGCTATACCTCTCTTGGGCATATACCCAGAAGATGCCCCAACATATAAAAAAGACATGTGCTCCACTATGTTCATTGCAGCCTTATTTATAATAGCCAGAAGCTGGAAAGAACCCAGATGCCCTTCAACAGAGGAATGGATACAGAAAAGGTGGTACATCTACACAATGGAATATTACTCAGCTATCAAAAACAATGACTTTATGAAATTCGTAGGCAAATGGTTGGAACTGGAAAACATCATCCTGAGTGAGCTAACCCAATCACAGAAAGACATACATGGTATGCACTCATTGATAAGTGGCTATTAGCCCAAATGCTTGAATTATCCTAGATGCCTAGAACAAATGAAACTCAAGATGGATGATCAAAATGTGAATGCTTCACTCCTTCTTTAAAAGGGGAACAAGAATACCCTTGGCAGGGAAGAGAGAGGCAAAGATTAAAACAGAGACTGAAGGAACACCCATTCAGAGCCTGCCCCACATGTGGCCCATACATATACAGCCACCCAATTAGACAAGATGGATGAAACAAAGAAGTGCAGACAGACAGGAGCCGGATGTAGATCGCTCCTGAGAGACACAGGCAGAATACAGCAAATACAGAGGCGAATGCCAGCAGCAAACCACTGAACTGAGAATAGGACCCCCGATTAAGGAATCAGAGAAAGAACTGGAAGATCTTGAAGGGGCTCGAGACCCCATATGTACAACAATGCTAAGTAACCAGAGCTTCCAGGGACTAAGCCACTACCTAAAGACTGACCCTGGACTCTGACCTCATAGGTAGCAATGAATATCCTAGTAAGAGCACCAGTGGAGGAGAAGCCCTGAGTCTTGCTAAGACTGAACCCCCAGTGAACTAGACTGGTGGGGGAGGGCGGCAATGGGGGGAGGGTTGGGAGGGGAACACCCATAAGGAAGGGGAGGGGGGAGGGGGATGTTTGCCCGGATACCGGGAAAGGGAATAATACTCGAAATGTATATAAGAAATACTCAAGTTAATAAAAAAAATACTTTTAACATGAATTCTGTTGAAAGTAAAGCATATCTATACTTGACTTTTTTCTACAACAGTATTAATTACTGCTTCAGTCTGTCATGACTTTATGCAACACAGAAATTCATTTTAGTGGCTGTAAAAGAGGAAAAATTATATGAAAATATAGGAATATTTCTTAGTTAGCATTCCTTTTCCTCCACCCAAAAGGAGATACTGCTGTAATCCTAACTTTTTTAATTTATACTTAATGAAGCACAACAGCAATTTATAATTGCTATTCTTCTTAATAATTAACGAAATTACATTTTCAGAATTTCTATATGTATAGGCTGTTCTCAACTTGTCCAGAGTGATTACTAATGAAGAAAGAGCCACAGTGAATGGTACTTCACAAGGTTTAGCATTCACTGCATGGGGAGGCTGTAGGTCTCTGCATTAACTAATGAAGACCTGAGATCAAACACAGAGCCCTATGGAATGCCATCTTTCAAGGTAGCATAATAAGCCTGAAATGTCAAGTGAAATCTCCTAAAAATGGAGTTTAAGCTACAATAATGGTCCATCACAACTGTCAAGCTAGTTCTCCAATTGATATATACGTAAGATTGATGATTTCAAAAGCTCAGTGAAGTAAAATACTTCTAGAAAAATGGCCCAAAGCAAATTCTGATCCCAAGAACACAAGAATAACCTCAACCATAGTTGTCATGGAAGTGACTTGTCTCATACCATGACAAAAAAATACACAGCAACTGACCCAAATGGAAGACAAGATAAAGATGGAAAAACAAAATCCCATGATGCTCTTTACAGGAAATTGTAACCAAGTAGCTGGACTCTACCATCATCTGTACATACACACTGCTAAAACTACATTGTAGACCTGTCAGGGTAGAATATACTGCTCTTAAATGTGTAACACACAAACGGAGAGATTGAGCGTCTTATAAAAAGACAAACCTTGAGATCACAGAAGGCCGAGGTAAGGGCAGATTAATGATCAGATAAAATTAATTAGCAACCTTATAATAAAACAATTCTTTCCCTGTAACAGTCTGTTGGAATTAGTAATAATAAGACTTAAAAACGTCCTCAATGTGTGTCTCAACTCTTGTGTAGGCAGTAAGAACAGACCTGTGAAATCTTTGCAAAGTCTGAGAACTGAACACCCTGTACTTTGCTTTGGAGACAGAAAAGGCAAAAAGACAAGCTTATGGAGAGTAATTAATTAAAGTCAGAAATAACCTTAGCATAGAAAAATTAGCTCAGTGAAAAAAATTCTTTTAATTTCCACTAAATCAGAAACAATTTAAGGATCGAACTGGAAATGTGAAGGGTCCTTCCTTAATGATGCTGGTCCTTTTGATTGAGTTTCCTAGATCCTGACTCTACAGCACTATTGGAATTAGTTGTTCTGATTACTCATTTATTTGTGCTTTCATTCATGTAGTAGTTTATTTGTTGATTAATGTTTTCTTTTGTCCATTCATTTAAATAAGATTTTCTGCCATTTCTTAAGTCTTAGACTAGACATTGAACACTTACAAGTATACAAGGCGGCGTCTGCCTTTGAAGTACTTAAGTTGATGGACAAGCACAGAAATCAGTATTATAGTAGTAAATATAGTACAATTTAATATGATCAAGAGGATCCCAGAAGTGTTTAAATCTAGTTGTGCCAGTGTAATGTAGATGCTCAAGAAGTCTTTCAAAAAGGGCATGGTTTTTGATCTGTTTCCTGTGATGAGTTGAAACTTATCAGAGAAACTACAAAATCTATACTTAAACAGAAAGACTATTTCAAGTAACAATGACATTTTCAGGTAATTAGAAATGAAAAATTTGAGTCTAATTTTCTATTCTGCTTCACATAATTGCATATTCCAGGCAATAGGTAATCAGATTTATATGCAATGAATGAGCAGATCAGTAAATGGAGTAATATTTCTTATGGAAAGAGTGAATATATTTTAAAATAATGGCAGTCTTGATTCTAAGGCCAAAAATACAAGTGAAGTAAGGTACTTAAAAAGCATTGAATTCTCTCTGTAGTTACTTAATAATTACCAAGCAGGATGTGTTAAATGAGGGGATCATAGTTTTTCACTAATTAGTAACAACTAGGATACATTTATTTCTTGTAGGTATGTCCCTGAGAAGGGGTTTTCTTCCAGAGGAGGTTTCAAATACTAGAAATGACCTGTGAGAAGCCAGTCCAGAGAGAAGAAAGTAGAATAATCTAAGACTCTGAAAATATGTGAAATTAGATACATGACCATCATCCTTTAGAAGTATTATGCGGGGAGGTCTCTGAGACTCTTGGTAATCATCATTCCATTCCCCACTCCTATGATGTCAGCTTGTAGTTTCTACATATGAATAAGATCATGCAGCTGTCTCTCTGATCCTGGATTAAAGAAAAGTATCATGAGAGCTCAACTGTTATGATATACTGAGTACTTTCACTCATTGAAAATATTGTTACTGCTATCAGCATTCAGTGGAGACTTAAAGTAGCCAGTGAGTTCACTTTATTGCTAAAATAATCGATTACTAACGTATTTGGTTCTCAAAACAACAACAACAAAAACACCAAAACAAAAGTATTGCTTTAGGATTTATTTGTTTTTGTCACTGTAACAAAATAGTAAACAAAAGAAACCTAAGCATAAGAAAATTTAGTTTGGCCCATTATGTAAGGATCATCAGAGCACAGAAGGCATTGTGGGTAGGACTCTGTCTGTGATAGTAGGAGCTTGTCTCGAGACTTGTTACATATTGAGGGATCAGGAAACTGAAAGCTCCTAAAAGAACAGGGTGAAGAGTTGGAGTAGTTGTAACTTATAAGGCCTGCCTTTGAGAAACTTACTTTTTTTATTTTCTGGGTACCACTTTTTAAGGATTTCACAGCATCTTCTAAACAGTGACCGGCTGGAGACCAACAGCAAGCTTTAACCACAAGCTTATGGGGACATTTCACACTGAGACCACAATCAGCATATATGAGAATGTGTCTTTGTCAAAAGATTCCTTTCAGGTTAGTTTCTCCTCTTCAAATAGATTCCTGATTTTATGCTAATAGTGGAATTTAGATTTTCAGGCAAAAGTTTTGTTTGGCTATAATTTTAGCTTGGATTTTTCCCAATGCAGATGCTGAAGGTGATGTCATTTGTAGATTTTTTATTTGTAGATGTCATCTCAGAAAGAAAAGCTAAGGGAATAAGGAAGAAAACCTTGAAAGGAGAGAGATCCCATGTTGGATAGTCTATGAAATAGCTAATTTTCATGGACAATATTATAATGTTTCTTTAGAAACTTGATACCTTAGAATGTAAAACTGTCAAAATTATGATTTGTCCCTAATCATTCATTGTTCAGTATTGAGGTTATACATGAGATGGTACATAACAAAGACAGTTCCACATGGACATCACATACTGTGGTTCAGAGACGATGTGGAGCTGCTGTGGGAGAGCAATGCAGGTTATGTGGGCCCATGCCAAGACTGAGGGCAGTAGTCAGAATGGGTGAAACCTGTGTAGGTCCAGCGATGCCACTGACAGTAGCTACAGAAGACTCATTAAAGGGACAGGGCAAAAGTGTTCAAGACCTGCTCAACTTACATACTGTGTGTTCTTTCATGTAGGAAAATACTTTATGAAAGTTAAATCCCAAAATTCAAAGGTGCTGTGTACTTGTTTACTGAAACATGGCAGATTAGTACGGACTCCAAACTTTGCCTTGTCTTCATTTTCAATAAACTCTAGTGACTTTAGTCTCCTCTGCTTGTTTCCTAAGGGAAGAATCCCAAAGTCTTTTAATATGTATTACTTTTCCTCAAACACAGTGTCAGAATGTCTCTTGCCTGTTTGGGTATTCCTTAAATCATCTATACTTTAAGGAAATTTTGCCCCTCTCTCTTACTCATGTTGTTGAACATCATTTTCTTCTTGCATAATTGATATTCACTTTTTTTTTATTAACTTGAGTATTTCTTATATACATTTCAAGTGTTATTCCCTTTCCCGGTTTCCGGGCAAACATCCCCCTCCCCCCTCCCCTTCCTTATGGGTATTCCCCTCCCAACCCTCCCCCATTGCCGCCCTCCCCCCATAGTCTAGTTCACTGGGGGTTCAGTCTTAGCAGGACCCAGGGCTTCCCCTTCCACTGGTGCTCTTACTAGGATATTCATTGCTACCTATGAGGTCAGAGTCCAGGGTCAGTCCATGTATAGTCTTTAGGTAGTGGCTTAGTCCCTGGAAGCTCTGGTTGCTTGATATTGTTGTACTTTTGGGGTCTCGAGCCCCTTCAAGCTCTTCCAGTTCTTTCTCTGATTTCTTCAACAGGGGACCTATTCTCAGTTCAGTGGTTTGCTGCTGGCATTCGCCTCTGTATTTGCTGTATTCTGCCTGTGTCTCTCAGGAGCGATCTACATCCCGCTCCTGTCAGTCTGCACTTCTTTGCTTCATCCATCATGTCTAATTGGGTGGCTGTATATGTATGGGCCACATGTGGGGCAGGCTCTGAATGGGTGTTCCTTCAGTCTCTGTTTTAATCGTTGCCTCTCCCTTCCCTGCCAAGGGTATTCTTTTTCCTCATTTAAAGAAGGAGTGAAGCATTCACATTTTGATCATCCATCTTGAGTTTCATTTGTTCTAGGCGTCTAGGGTAATTCAAGCATTTGGGCTAATAGCCACTTATCAATGAGTCCATACCATGTATGGCTTTCTGTGATTGGGTTAGCTCACTCAGGATGATATTTTCCAGTTCCAACCATTTGCCTACGAATTTCATAAACTCGTTGTTTTTGATAGCTGAGTAATATTCCATTGTGTAGATGTACCACATTTTCTGTATCCATTCCTCTGTTGAAGGGCATCTGGGTTCTTTCCAGTTTCTGGCTCTTATAAATAAGGCTGCGATGATCATAGTGGAGCACGTGTCTCTTTTATATGTTGAGTCATCTTTTGGGTATATGCCCAAGAGAGGTATAGCTGGATCCTCAGGCAGTTCAATGTCCAATTTTCTGAGGAACCTCCAGACTGATTTCCAGAATGGTTGTACCAGTCTGCAATCCCACCAACAATGGAGGAGTGTTCCTTTCTCCACATCCTCGCCAGCATCTGCTGTCACCTGAGTTTTTGATCTTAGCCATTCTCACTGGTGTGAGGTGAAATCTCAGGGTTGTTTTGATTTGCATTTCCCTTATGACTAAAGATGTTGAACATTTCTTTAGGTGTTTCTCAGCCATTCGGCATTCCTCAGCTGTGAATTCTTTGTTTAGATCTGAACCCCATTTCTTAATAGGGTTATTTGTTTCCCTGCGGTCTAACTTCTTGAGTTCTTTGTATATTTTGGATATAAGGCCTCTATCTGTTGTAGGATTGGTAAAGATCTTTTCCCAATCTGTTGGTTGCCATTTTGTCCTAACCACAGTGTCCTTTGCCTTACAGAAGCTTTGCAGGTTTATGAGATCCCATTTGTCGATTCTTGATCTTAGAGCATAAGCCATTGGTGTTTTGTTCAGGAAATTTTTTCCAGTGCCCATGTGTTCCAGATGCTTCCCTAGTTTTTCTTCTATTAGTTTGAGTGTGTCTGGTTTGATGTGGAGGTCCTTGATCCACTTGGACTTAAGCTTTGTACAGGGTGATAAGGATGGATCGATCTGCATTCTTCTACATGTTGCCCTCCAGTTGAACCAGCACCATTTGCTGAAAATGCTATCTTTTTTCCATTGGATGGTTTTGGCTCCTTTGTCAAAAATCAAGTGACCATAGGTGTGTGGGTTCATTTCTGGGTCTTCAATTCTATTCCATTGGTCTATCTGTCTGTCTCTGTACCAATACCATGCAGTTTTTATCACTATTGCTCTGTAATACTGCTTGAGTTCAGGGATAGTGATTCCCCCTGAAGTCCTTTTATTGTTGAGGATAGCTTTAGCTATCCTGGGTTTTTTGTTATTCCAGATGAATTTGCAAATTGTTCTGTCTAACTCTTTGAAGAATTGCATTGGTATTTTGATGGGGATTGCATTGAATCTGTAGATTGCTTTTGGTAAAATGGCCATTTTTACTATATTATTCCTGCCAATCCAGGAGCATGGGAGATCTTTCCATCTTCTGAGCTCTTCTTCAATTTCTTTCCTCAGTGTCTTGAAGTTCTTATTGTACAGATCTTTTACTTGCTTGGTTAAAGTCACACCGAGGTACTTTATATTATTTGGGTCTATTATGAAGGGTGTCATTTCCCTAATTTCTTTCTCGGCTTGTTTATCTTTTGTATAAAGGAAGGCAACTGATTCATTTGAGTTAATTTTATACCCAGCCACTTTGCTGAAGTTGTTTATCAGCTTTAGTAGTTCTCTGGTGGAACTTTTGGGATCACTTAAATATACTATCATATCATCTGCAAATAGTGATATTTTGACCTCTTCTTTTCCGATCTGTATCCCTTTGATCTCCTTTTGTTGTCTGATTGCTCTGGCTAGAACTTCAAGAACTATATTGAATAAGTAGGGAGAGTGTGGGCAGCCTTGTCTAGTCCCTGATTTTAGTGGGATTTCTTCAAGTTTCTCTCCATTTAGTTTAATGTTAGCAACTGGTTTGCTGTATATGGCTTTTACTATGTTTAGGTATGGGCCTTGAATTCCTATTCTTTCCAGGACTTTTATCATGAAGGGGTGTTGAATTTTGTCAAATGCTTTCTCAGCATCTAATGAAATGATCATGTAGTTCTGTTCTTTCAGTTTGTTTATATAATGGATCACGTTGATGGTTTTCCGTATATTAAACCATCCCTGCATGCCTGGGATGAAGCCTACTTGATCATGGTGGATGATTGTTTTGATGTGCTCTTGAATTCGGTTTGCTAGAATTTTATTGAGTATTTTTGTGTCGATATTCATAAGGGAAATTGGTCTGAAGTTCTCTTTCTTTGCTGTGTATTTGTGTGGTTTAGGTATAAGAGTAATTGTGGCTTCGTAGAAGGTATTCGGTAGTGATCCATCTGTTTCAATTTTGTGGAATAGTTTGGATAATATTGGTATGAGGTCTTCTATGAAGGTTTGATAGAATTCTGCACTAAACCCGTCTGGACCTGGGCTCTTTTTGGTTGGGAGACCTTTAATGACTGCTTCTATTTCCTTAGGAGTTATGGGGTTGTTTAACTGGTTTATCTGTTCCTGATTTAACTTCGGTACCTGGTATCTGTCTAGGAAATTGTCCATTTCCTGAAGATTTTCAAGTTTTGTTGAATATAGGTTTTTATAGTAAGATCTGATGATTTTTTGAATTTCCTCTGAATCTGTAGTTATGTCTCCCTTTTCATTTCTGATTTTGTTAATTTGGACACACTCTCTGTGTCCTCTCGTTAGTCTGGCTAAGGGTTTATCTATCTTGTTGATTTTCTCAAAGAACCAACTTTTGGTTCTGTTGATTCTTTCTATGGTCCTTTTTGTTTCTACTTGGTTGATTTCAGCTCTGAGTTTGATTATTTCCTGCCTTCTACTCCTCCTGGGTGTATTTGCTTCTTTTTGTTCTAGAGCTTTTAGGTGTGCTGTCAAGCTGCTGACATATGCTCTTTCCTGTTTCTTTCTGCAGGCACTCAGCGCTATGAGTTTTCCTCTTAGCACAGCTTTCATTGTGTCCCATAAGTTTGGGTATGTTGTACCTTCATTTTCATTAAATTCTAAAAAGTTTTTAATTTCTTTCTTTATTTCTTCCTTGACAAGGTTATCATTGAGTAGAGCTTTGTTCAATTTCCACTTATATGTGTGCATTCTTCCCTTATTGATATTGAAGACCAGTTTTAGGCCGTGGTGGTCCGATAGCATGCATGGGATTATTTCTATCTTTCTGTACCTGTTGAGGCCTTTTTTTTGACCAATTATATGGTCAATTTTGGAGAAAGTACCATGAGGAACTGAGAAGAAGGTATATCCTTTTGCTTTAGGATAGAATGTTCTATAAATATCCGTTAAGTCTATTTGGCTCATGACTTCTCTTAGTCTGTCGATATCACTATTTAATTTCTGTTTCCATGATCTGTCCATTGATGAGAGTGGGGTGTTGAAATCTCCCACTATTATTGTTTGAGGTGCAATGTGTGTTTTGAGCTTTAGTAAGGTTTCTTTTACGTATGTAGGTGCCCTTGTATTTGGGGCATAGATATTTAGGATTGAGAGTTCATCTTGGTGGATTTTTCCTTTGATGAATATGAAGTATCCTTCTTTAACTTTTTTGATGACTTTTAGTTGGAAATTGATTTTATTTGATATTAGAATGGCTACTCCACCTTGCTTCTTCTGACCATTTGCTTGGAAAATTGTTTTCCAGCCTTTCACTCTGAGGTAGTGTCTGTCTTTGTTTCTGAGGTGTGTTTCCTGTAGGCAGCAGAATGCAGGGTCCTCGTTGTGTATCCAGTTTGTTAATCAATGTCTTTTTATTGGGGAGTTGAGGCCATTGATATTGAGAGATATTAAGGAATAGTGATTATTGCTTCCCGTTATATTCATATTTGGATGTGAGGTTATGTTGTGTGCTTTCATTCTCTTTCTTTTGTTGCCAAGACGATTAGTTTCTTCTAGGGTATAGCTTGCCTCCTTATGTTGGGCTTTACCATGTATTATCCTTTGTAGTGCTGGATTTGTAGAAAGATATTGTGTAAATTTGGTTTTGTCATGGAATATCTTGGTTTCTCCATCTATGTTAATTGAGAGTTTTGCAGGATACAGTAACCTGGGCTGGCATTTGTGTTCTCTTAGGGTCTGTATGACATCAGTCCAGGATCTTCTGGCCTTCATAGTTTCTGGCGAGAAGTCCGGTGTGATTCTGATAGGTCTGCCCTTTATATGTTACTTGACCTTTTTCCCTTACTGCTTTTAATATTCTTTCTTTATTTTGTGCGTTTGGTGTTTTGACTATTATGTGACAGGATGTGTTTCTTTTCTGGTCCAATCTAATTGGAGGTTTGTAGGCTTCTTGTATGCCCATGGGTATCTCTTTTTTTAGGTTAGGGAAGTTTTCTTCTATGATTTTGTTGAAGATATTTACTGGTCCTTTGAGCTGGGAGTCTTCACTCTCTTCTATACCTATTATCCTTAGGTTTGATCTTCTCATTGAGTCCTGTATTTCCTGTATGTTTTGGACCAGTAGCTTTTTCCGCTTTACATTATCTTTGACAGTTGAGTCAATGATTTCTATTGAATCTTCTGCTCCTGAGATTCTCTCTTCCATCTCTTGTATTCTGTTGGTGAAGCTTGTATCTACAGCTCCTTGTCTCTTCTTTTGGCTTTCTATATCCAGGGTTGTTTCCATGTGTTCTTTCTTGATTGCTTCTATTTCCATTTTTAATTCCTTCAACTGTTTGATTGTGTTTTCCTGGAATTCTTTCAGGGATTTTTGTGTCTCCTCTGTATGGGCTTCTACTTGTTTATTTATGTTTTCCTGGAATTCTTTCAGGGATTTTTGTGTCTCCTCTCTATGGGCTTCTACTTGTTTATTTATGTTTTCCTGGAATTCTTTCAGGCATTTTTGCGATTTCTCTCTGTAGGCTTCTACTTGTTCTCTAAGGGAGTTCTTCAGGTCTTTCTTGAAGTCCTCCAGCATCATGATCAAAAATGATTTTGAAACTAGATCTTGCTTTTCTGGTGTGTTTGGATATTCCATGTTTGTTTTGATGGGAGAATTGGGCTCCAATGGTGCCATGTAGTCTTGGTTTCTGTTGCTTGGGTTCCTGTGCTTGCCTCTCGCCATCAGATTATCTCTAGTTTACTTTGTTCTGCTATTTCTGACAGTGGGTAGACTGTCCTATAAGCCTGTGTGTCAGGAGTGCTGTAGACCTGTTTTCCTCTCTTTCAGTCAGTTATGGGGATAGAGTGTTCTGCTTTCGGGTGTGTAGTTTTTCCTCTCTACAGGTCTTCAGCTGTTCCTGTGGACCTGTGTCTTGAGTTCACCAGGCAGCTTTCTTGCAGCAGAAAATTTGGTCTTACCTGTGGTCCCGAGTCTCAAGTTCGCTCGTGGGGTGCTGCCCACGGGCTCTCTGCAGTGGCAGCAACCAGGAAGACCTGTGCCGCCCCTTCCGGGAGCTTCAGTGCACCAGGGTTCCAGATGGTCTTTGGCTTTTTCCTCTGGCGTCCGAGATGTGTGTGCAGAGAGCAGTCTCTTCTGGTTTCCCAGGCTTGTCTGCCTCTCTGAAGGTTTAGCTCTCCCTCCCACCGGATTTGGGTGCAGAGAACTGTTTATCCGGTCTGTTTCCTTCAGGTTCCGGTCGTGTCTCAGGCAGGGGTCCTGCTGCTCCTGGGCCCTCCCCCATGGGACCCAGAGGCCTTATACAGTTTCCTCTTGGGCCAGGGATGTGGGCAGGGGTGAGCAGTGTTGGTGGTCTCTTCCGCTCTGCAGCCTCAGGAGTGCCCACCTGACCTGGCGGTTGGGTCTCTCTCTCTCGATATTCACTTTTTAAATCTGCCTTACAACTATATACTTATACTTTGTACTCTGTAGTCGATGCCTATCTATGCCCAGTAGCTTAGCAAATAAAGGCCATCTGAAAATATGCCATTACTTTCCCCCATGCCCTTTGTTTAACAGTTTGTTTTTTTCACCCAAGTATTAAATATAAATTAACTTACCATTATTAACTGATGCTTGATAAACCTATAAGAGAAACTCAGATGTATACTGGATTCTATCAGTCTTGCATTGTACATGTTGTTTGTTTGTGGACACCCCCCCCCCAACTATTATGTTATTATGTTCTGGATAATTGGTCCAGAAAATTTTGTTTCATGAAGGGTAACAACAAGAAAGGGGAGCCTCTAAATGTGGAAAAAGGTACCATGTATGATCTGCAGTTCATGACTATATGTTTCATCATTCACATAAATCATGTTAGGGTAATATGGTAAATACTGTGGTTCTCACACTGTAGTCTTACTCAAGTGTAGTATTGCCAATACTAAAGAACTTGGTAATTGGTTGTCATAGACTAGGGCAACCTAGTAATATAGATTTCTAAGTTTTCATTTTAGATTCTTCAAAGATCATTGTTCTTTAATTCACAGATTGATAACTCATGATCATTTAGGTATTTTAATGTCTGAGATTATTTCCTCATTTTTCATGCACACATTTTACAACGTTAGCTATAAGTCTAATAATACAGAGAGAAGATACATTTTCTGTTTTTAATCTGTTCCAAGTCAGGTCATCAGTTAAAACTGAAATGTCCTTTAACTAAAAACTAGTCCAAATTTAAATGTTTGTCATACTTAAAGGCAACAAACTTGCACACTCTCCCATTTTTACAAGTAATTACTACCACCTGTCCATTAATCTTTCTTAGACTCATTTTCTAGAGATACTACAGAGAATTTGCTTATTGATTAACTTCAAAGCCATAATGTACAATTAAGGTATAGAATTTTCTAAATAACTGGTTTGGCTTGAATAAATGATAACTAAAAAGAAAAAAAACTGAATTTCCTCAAATGTCAAATTAGCACAAGACATACACAGGAATAGGGTCAGATAACAAAAGATTCTTTTGTTTTGGTTACTGTGTTTATTTATAGAGCTGAATAATGTGATCTAGACAATCCTATTGGGTCATTTTCTGACAGATCTTCTATTGAAGTGTTCCTAGATCGAACACTTTATGAATACCTTTTAAGTATATCAGTTGAGAGAAACATGAGGGATGTATTTTTGTTGTTGTTGTTTCTCATTGTTAATAAATACAATGTGGTTTTATTGTCTTTTGTAACCTCAACCTATTGTTTTCTCAACTTTTCCTCTAAAATATGAAATTTCCAGAAATTCAAGTATATTATAAAACACTGGATACATTATTTCCCAATTTTACCATCCCTTGCCTTGGTCTCTCTTCCTTCTCATCCACATTTAATCTCATCATGGACTGTAATAAGGACACTGCTTTGTATGCCAGTTCCTTGCCTTCCATACTCGACCTTACTCTCCTGGATACACTGCAGCATAGTTAAATGAAACTCTGCTTTCTATGTGCTTGGCTTGTGCACATCTCCCTATGCTTCTATTTAAGTTCCCACAGCACCTGTCAGATCACATTGTGTTTCTTTCTGCTTCTTGTCTCCTAAATGACTATTTCATATCCTCTCTCAATCCTTCCCAAGTCATTGCCATCATCCTAAAAGCTTTTCCTTGAGGTTCATTGAGAAATGAAAGTTGTCAGAGAAATCTCCCATTGTGATTAATGCCCTCATTCCCTAGCTTTGTCCTTTATTTCTTTAGATATTATAGGTTGCTTGCTTGTGCTATGAGTAGGATGACTGCTCTTCTGCATTGTCTATTCAATCTCAAAGTTCCTTTTATTTCTTCCTTAGCTTTTTTCTTTCTTATTGTATCACTGACATGTGTACAAATATTCTGTGTCTTTTTCCATTTGAGCGAAAATTTTTATAATAATTTTATTTCTAGCAGATGTCCTAATCCTTTCTTATAACAATAGCAAGTCCTTTAAAAACAGCTTTCTTTTTTTCCCCATTCTCTTTCAAACATTCCAATCTATTTTCTGTCCTCCCATATGACTTTAAAAACACTTAAGCTTACTGATACCATTTGTAATTTTAAATCAATCAATTCTGTCTCTTTTTAAAAAATTATTTTGTAATTGTTTCAGTGTGTGTGTATGTGTATGTGTGTGCATGTGTATATGTGTGAGTGTGTGTGCACATGTGTGCACACGTGTGTGTGTGTGTGTGTGTGTGTGTGTGTGTGTGTGTGTGTAAGTCAGCGGGCAATCTTTTAGAGTCTATCCTTTGGTGCCACCTTTAGACAGACCTTATGATCAAACTAAGGATATCAGGCCTGTGAGGTCTTTACACCCAGAGCCATCTCACCAGCCTCATATAATACTCTTTATCTTCTTGTATGCATCAACCTTTGGCTTAATCACTGTTTACTTCTTGGAACATGTCGTGTTAATTTCTCTTCATTTTTCTGCTGCTGGACTGGCTACTCTTTTTCAGTCATTTTGGCTAAGATTGCAGAACTTTGCCCACAGACTATTCTCTGTCTGTACTTCTCTATGGTGCTAGTTGTCCCATCAGCACCCATGATTCCAAAACCCACACTCTTGGTATTATTATCCTTGAGAGGTGATCTCCTGTGTTTTTGTTGATGATTAAGAGTTTGTGTTCTTTGAGAACAGAATTGTTTTTCACCCACTTCCTCCTACTTGCATTGAGAGCCGTGATTGCTAAGGTACTACTTTTTTTTTTTTTTTTTTTTTTTTTTTTTTTTTTATTAACTTGAGTATTTCTTATATACATTTCGAGTGTTATTCCCTTTCCCGGTTTCCGGGCAAACATCCCCCACCCCCCTCCCCTTCCTTATGGGTGTTCCCCTCCCAACCCTCCCCCCATTGCCGCCCTCCCCCCATAGACTAGTTCACTGTGGGTTCAGTCTTAGCAGGACCCAGGGCTTCCCCTTCCACTGGTGCTCTTACTAGGATATTCATTGCTACCTATGGGGTCAGAGTCCAGGGTCAGTCCATGTATAGTCTTTAGGTAGTGGCTTAGTCCCTGGAAGCTCTGGTTGCTTGGCATTGTTGTACTTTTGGGGTCTCGAGCCCCTTCAAGCTCTTCCAGTTCTTTCTCTGATTCCTTCAATAGGGGACCTATTCTCAGTTCAGTGGTTTGCTGCTGGCATTCGCCTCTATATTTGCTGTATTCTGGCTGTGTCTCTCAGGAGCGATCTACATCCGGCTCCTGTCGGTCTGCACTTCTTTGCTTCATCCATCTTGTCTAATTGGGTGGCTGTATATGTATGGGCCACATGTGGGGCAGGCTCTGAATGGGTGTTCCTTCAGTCTCTGTTTTAATCTTTGCCTCTCCCTTCCCTGCCAAGGGTATTCTTTTTCCTCATTTAAAGAAGGAGTGAAGCATTCACATTTTGATCATCCGTCTTGAGTTTCGTTTGTTCTAGGGATCTAGGGTAATTCAAGCATTTGGGCTAATAGCCACTTATCAATGAGTGCATACCATGTATGTCTTTCTGTGATTGGGTTAGCTCACTCAGGATGATATTTTCCAGTTCCAACCATTTGCCTACGAATTTCATAAACTCGTTGTTTTTGATAGCTGAGTAATATTCCATTGTGTAGATGTACCACATTTTCTGTATCCATTCCTCTGATGAAGGGCATCTGGGTTCTTTCCAGCTTCTGGCTATTATAAATAAGGCTGCGATGAACATAGTGGAGCACGTGTCTCTTTTATATGTTGAGGCATCTTTTGGGTATATGCCCAAGAGAGGTATAGCTGGATCATCAGGCGGTTCAATGTCCAATTTTCTGAGGAACCTCCAGACTGATTTCCAGAATGGTTTTACCAGTCTGCAATCCCACCAACAATGGAGGAGTGTTCCTCTTTCTCCACATCCTCGCCAGCATCTGCTGTCACCTGAGTTTTTGATCTTAGCCAATCGCACTGGTGTGAGGTGAAATCTCAGGGTTGTTTTGATTTGCATTTCAAAGGTACTACTTTTATCTATTCTTTTTTCTCCCAACTTCAAGACATGGATGGATAATATTTGTCTTTGGCAGAAATTCTGATTCAAGGAATGAAGACATTGTGGTTAGGGATTACAAAGAAACTGGAAGAAGAAAAATGAGTCTCAGAGATAAGGTTATGGATTGAGTAATGGTACTGAGAGAAGAGGAGAGAAGCTTAACATTTGTTTCCCTAGTAATTCAAATAGTCACAGTCGCTGGGGGTCTGCATTCTCTGAGGATTTTAAGGGAACAAAGTTGTGAAATTTCAACTTAACTAAGTACATTCTGATATAGAGAGTTCTAAAGATCATCAGATTATAGTTGCTTTCTACACTGTTAATTAATGTTACAATTGAATAAAAATGTATGATATTTCATGTTCCCGAGGAAAATTATATTACTCAATGTTCTCACATTTTGCACACCTTGCATTGTGCCCTTTGTACTGTTATATTAAAATTCTCATGGCTTGATCTCTTTAGAGGCAAGGGGACTCTCTTTACCACTGAGTTAGTATGATAGCCTGTCCTGTAGATGTCTCCTTTAGCTGATTTTCTGAGCTTCTAATGCCAAATGGATGAACTCATGCCTGTTGCAGACAACTTCCCGAGTCCTATGAACCTGCTCAGATCTGTACCTCCCATCACAGTCTGGGCACTATCAGCACTTCCTCATTAGTCCTAGTGCTGCCCTTAGTGCACGAGCCACCCCTTCCCCACTTTTCTGTTGCCTTTTTCAGGTATCACTGAAACTGACACTGAATTCATCCAGTTTTGAAGCCCTGAAATTGACTTTCTCATCATCCTCTGTATGTTCTCAGGATCTCCGTTCATCTTGTAGCCTTAGCCATGTCCTTAATTCATCTAAACCTCAGGGTAATTTAGCAGTATTTTGGCAGACTGTGAAGATAATTTGTAATACATTTATGTTAAAAATATGGTTATATTCCAGATGGACTGTTTATTAGCTGCACATATTTTAGCAAAGTTTCAGGTTTTGTCATATTCCACTTCTGACCAAATCAACCTAAGATATATTTTAAGATTAAATTTAGAGTAGTATGCTATATTAATATAGAAAGCATATAGCTGTTGTTGGCAAATTATAATTATTATGATTGTTATTACCATTAGATATCAACTTCCTAAGAACAATAAAAGTGAATTATAGTCACTTTACTAAATTGTTGCTAAAGCATTGCTATTTTATTTCAAATTAGATGCTTCTCATTGTTCAGATATTGATACTGGGTCTTCATATAGTGATCTCCATTTTATCTGACTTCACTTTGTTAGATGTTTAATTAGGTATTCTTTCTGGTGGTGCTAATAAAAGTCACAGACTGGACAATAAATCTTGAAAACTTTATATAAAAACTTGTCAACCTCATAACTCAACAAACAAAAATGTCCTCATGCTTTTTGATGTGATAAAAATTCTTAAAACATATTTTCCTTTTAAAGTATTGAGCATGTCTCTTGCTATCCTCACTCAGTTCACGTTTAGGCAGTCATGTTGTTGAGGTTTCAGGTGTGTAGCTTCCAATATTGTTAACACTCACAGTCTCACAGCGATCTCCGGATCCTCTGGCTCATTCCCACCCTCTCTTCTCTAATGTTCATGCAGTCTTGGGTGAAAGAGATAGAAAGCCCATGAGGCCTCAACCCTATATAAAGAACTACAAGAAAATAAAGAATTTGGAGAGTGGAAGAAATATCCTTCCCCAGGGAAGAGCAAAACAATTTGTTGTCTAATATTGACTGTTGAGAACATACATACAAGCAACATTATACAGACAAGTATGCATGTATGTGACTTCAGTGGTAACAGGCTATGAGAACAAAGAGGGGTATATGGGAGAACTTGAAGGGAAAAAAGGGGAGAGAAAATCTATGTAATTGTACTGTAACCTCCAATGATTTAAATTATTAAATTATTTAATATAATTGAAAGGGAGTATTGAGTATTATTGTGGAAATTTTGTAAAGTCTATTAATAGAAAAAAAACAAAACCCAAAGTTCAAACATAAACCAGCTAAGCAGAGAAGTGGTTGGGAGTATGGCACACAGATGTTAGTAAAAAATAAGCATATATGTAAACCTATTCAATAGTTTATTTGTTAATTGTTAATAAAGAGCAATATATCACCTTGGCAAAAGTATCTACATTGTCATTTTAATGAGTATGTGGTGTCCATAAAATGTATGCACTATGATTTATTTAACCAGGCGGTTATATTGCAGGATGGCTATTTTCTATTTCTGTTGTAATAAACAATGCTGGGATGAACGCAGTATGCATAAATCTTTATGCACATCCTTAATCATTTCTTTAGGATAAATTACTAAAAAAATTGCTGTGTCAAAATATATGTAGATTTTATTTATTTACTGTAACCCAGTTTTTAATCATAATGTGATAAATGCACTTTGGAAGCAATGAATATTCAGGAAGAAAGAATAGGAAGATATGCTACAACTCACATATCACTTCAGATATAGGCATTATTAACATATTTTTAAACATTCTTTTCATAATTCTTTATTGGCATGTGAATATACTTTAATAGGCACATTTTTCCTAGTCAATACAGGAGGCTAATAATATTGCCTTTTGTATATTTATGTTTCTACTCAGAAATATTTATTCAGAACTTCATCTCTTTTACTTCTTGCAGAATACAATGTGGCTATTAATTGTTTTATTTAACCTATCCTGTACAAGTTAGCCATTATTATTATTTACTTTTCAAACTTTAAAATCGACTAACAGGTATTATTGTTTAAGTGTTTTTGCAAATGTATAAAAACCAGCACCCTAGGAGGATTCTGAAAAGGAATGTACCCAGTTTTTTAAAAATATACAATGTAGAAATGATTGTTATGTAAAAATCAAATGCTATTGTGATTTTCTTGGGATACTCTTTCTGTTATGTGATATGAATTAAGCAATACATTCTGAATAAAAATGATCTTTTCAAATTATTAAATGTTATACACCGCTTCGGGCCTTCTTAGATTCTAATATGGAATGGTAAATAAATATACCTCTGATATAGTTAAAACATTGAAATGCCATTGTTTTCCAGGCCAGTGCTGAACCCTGTGTGGTTAACATCTGTAAGTTGTGGTCTCTACCAGCTAGTTAGCCTTTAAGACTGACATCTTTAATTATCTCTACTAGTGAAAATAACATGTTTCACATTTCCCCTTAAACAACACATACTCAATAAACCCTCATTTCAAGACTGTCTTTAGAATTCCATCAGAATTTCCTGTTTCTATGATTTCTCTTTCCAACACAAAATGCTCTATCATAGTCTTCCCTTCACTC
The DNA here is from genome assembly GCF_021556685.1 of Rattus norvegicus. NCBI lineage: Eukaryota > Metazoa > Chordata > Mammalia > Rodentia > Muridae > Rattus > Rattus norvegicus. Next base: position 126,859,515 of record NC_141535.1, read on the forward strand.
AATAATAATTTATTTCCATTATCAGAAGGTAGACATCATGTAGATAGACTCTTTTTAAAATATAGCCTATTGATAAAATCTCTAGAGATGGAAAGAGGTTTAGATCAGAATAGGTACTGATTAAATGCAGTCTAGAAATGTAACATGTTATCCTTAAAGGATGTCTCAGTCTCTGTTTGCAAGTCTTTTAGGTTTAATGGAGCAATTCTACAACAGGAGTTAATACCTGAGCTAGAGCATAAAAACCTCAGCACCAGGAATGGGTTACGTTTTTGAGCTGTTAGTCAGTTGTGAGACATAGACCTTCCATGCATTACAGAGTTTTGTTAATACTCGTGTCTATCCTCCAGAACTTGACTGTAAGGTTTCATTGCTGAAAACATCAAATAAATGAGTGACAAGGTAGGAGAAATTAAGATCAACTCACTTGAAAGCTACTGGCTAACATTTTGGTTGGAAGGTGCTATGAATGTTTCAGAGTAAAAAAGTAACTCTCAGTTTCAGACAGCTGTGAACCCTTCAAACTAAATAACAACTGATCTGACTCAATATGTCCACTGGTAAAATAGTAGCATGATGTTATAGGAATAGCCAACCAATTTCTGATTGGATCTAAAGCACTCGCCATGAGATGGAACCTATACCTGGCTCTATTATGGGAGTCAAGAACCTGGGGCTAGGTAAGTGCCAGGTCCAAGGGAATAACTTGTGTTATTCTCTTCAATGAACACAGCATTTAAACAACTCCTAATGACTTATTGCTAAGTCCATAGATCAGAGTATCTCCAGACTCCCACTGGTGATGCTAGCTTCTCTTTTTAGTGGCGAACAGTTAACACAGGGACCCCCAGTTGGTCAACATACAGAGATCAGGAGATAATGGAGTACTTAGCACTAAATGGAACACAAACATTTCACTCTATCCCCCAAATGTGTAGGTATCATGGAAGCATTGTGTATGAAAGGATTTTAAAGGTCAAAAGTGGAATGACATCCATGAAATATAAAATTTAGAATACAACATGACAGTGTACACACTCAGTGATCAAGATTCATACAAATTTCAACTAGCATGGGTTAGGGGTGGTAGGCACAGGACCCCACCACTAACTTATTAGCTTATTTAATAGCTTCTGTGAGAGAGAGATTCAGTTTCCTTTAAAGATATGTCCTTGGCAGGTTGACAAGTTGAAGGGCAGGCCACACTGCTAATACTAATAACTAATGAAAAAGACTTAGAAAAGAAATAGAAAAAAATAGAAGATATGTATAGTTGAAGTGAAGGCATAGAAGGGTGGGGTGTGAATGAAAGGAGTTAATATGCTCAAAATTCAAAGTTTACATGAATCCTGGAAATCGGTCTATCCAGTTAGGCCCTACTTCAATGTACATTCACTAATAGCTTAATCCAGATCTACCATTATTTACCCATTCAACTCACTTATGTGTTTTTTAAATTTTATGACACTACTCAAGTATCTCCTAATAATTTTATTAGGTATAATATTTGGTGTTTGCTATTATGATTCTAAACTAAGATTTTGTTGAGCAGCTACTCGAGTATCATTTAGAATCCTCAAATTCCAGTAAAAGTCACATAAAAGAATCTAAACTGATCTATGGAGTTATTAAAATTATCATGTCCATGGAATTAATATAAATAAAATATAATGTATGAAGTATGATGTAGGTAGCTTTGTATATGAAAACAATATTAAAATACTTTGAACAAACAGTATTTTTTAGTGTTTATGGGATAGTCCATGAATATTTGCAGTCAGTTTGGTAGTTTATCAACCAATTCTAATTAAAGTAATTTCCTTATGGGGCAATCATGTCACTCTTAAAAGTTTGATATATGCCTTTAAGATTTCCTAGGGTTATACTATTAAAGCCTAAAACATAAGAACAAAATGTATCTAAGTTACACTGTGTTTTCTAGGGGGGCACATAAGTTTTAGTAAGAGGAAGTATGCCTATGGTGCCATAGAAATAATCACATGAACTTTGGTAAATATTATTTTGCAAATTTCACTGTTAAGAGAAGAACCATTAGCAATAGGCTGACATTTATAACTGTTCTAAATAATGCAACAAAAGCATTTTCAAGGTTCAGTGCTATTTTTCATATGCAGACTTTGCAGTTCTCTTCAATAATTCAGCTTGTTTGGACAATATCATACTGAATCATACTTTCCGATTTCCACCTTACCTTGTCATGAGAGTCATTTAAGACTTTGTAGAAAGTCCTAGGTTTGGCTTTCTGTTTGATGTGACCCTTTCATTTTGTTTGCCCTCTCTGTTCCTGTTCAGATGTAGATCTTTATTAAGCAATGTTATTTGCAGACATGCTCTTCTATCTCTTTATTAATTAAAGCAGCATCTGTCTAGTTAAATGTTTGAGAGTCTCAAGTTCTTGAAGTTTGAAGCCTAATGTGGCAATATATTTCCATAATAACCTAAGCTGTTTAGTAGAGCCCTAACCCTGACTCCTGTCATTCTGCTCCACCTGACTGGATCACCCAATTTCTAACTCTTTCTAGTTCACTGGTCTCGATCCATTACTTTATACTCTAGGCATGCATTAATTTGTTCAGTGCTATGACTCATGTTACTTAATACTACTGAGAACTAAAAATGTAAAATAATGGGCAAAATGTCACAAGAATTTTGTCATATGCTTTTATGTCACAGTTAAAATAAAATCCATAGGTGAAATACATGTTCTGTATAATTAAAATGTATAGTGCTTATTACATTTCAGTAACATTATTTTGATTTTAATGAGGTTCTTAAAACAAAGCCTATAGACAAAATTATAGTGCTAATGCTAGTTTTGGTAAAGGAAACATTTTATCAGTATCATTGTAATTTCAAAGACTTTGAATATTGGTCTTCGCTGGGAAGACTGTTTCTCCTGCTTTCAACACATTCTTTAGTTGCTCATGCTCCTATTTCTAATGTTCCGACTTTGTAGGATTTTCACAGTCTGCTTTATCATACCTATTGATATCTTCCTTGCTCAGCCCATATTTGTGAAGTCATGTTGGTGAGACCTTATGGGTATAGCTTCTAACCTCTTAGGATGTAGAATCTCTTAGCAAACTTCCCACTCCTCTGACTCTTATGATAGTCCCACCCCTTCTTCTGCAAGGTTCTCTGAGTTTTAGGTGTGGGAATCAAAACTATGCATCTTGATTGCTTACAGTTTTCTGGAGTTGCCTTGTCTGCTGCAAAAATAATTTTCCTTGATGAAGGGTGAAGACTACACTTGTCTGTGAGTATAGGACAAATATTTTGAGTGTTTTTATAAATTATGCTAAATAATCAGACCTAAAAAATATATATACAAACAACATTACAACATAATAGAGACTGAGAGGTACACACACACACACACACACACACACACACACAATAACAATCAAAAAATGGCATTAATGTGTATCACTGATTTGGAGCGACAAAAAAAAAGAAAATTTTTTGTAATTATATTATAATACAAAAATAAAAAGTAAATGAATGCAAAATACAATTTTAATAGAAAATACTTTAGAATAAGACAGACTAAGGTTTCACAGTCCAGGTCTCTATCTCTCTTTTTAATAGCTATAGAACTGCAAGCAATTATTTTTATAACTTAGACGGTACCTCACTAAGGCAACATAAGGCATGTAGTAAATGAGCAGCAAATAGCAGGTCTTAACTGCTATCATTGTAACTGTTGGCTAAAGCAATATCTTACTGTGCTGGTACTCTACATCTCTAGACTAGAATAGAGAATAAAGATGAGAAATGTAAACAATAATTATTGAACATTGGTGGGAGGATTATTTATGTATTAGGTCATGTTGAAACATTATAAATCAAGTATTAAAATGTTCTTTGTCAGATATTGCTAATCATGTATTCTGTCTTATTTAGAAAGTTGACATGGCTAAATGCATTCGATGGTAATATTTTGTGTGTGTGTTTTTTTTACTACTATCATCATGAAAATGCAAATAATATCTATTTTGCTAGATACCAAAGATATTTCTTTTATTCAGAGCAACTTTAATAGATTATTTTCCACAGGAATAATGTGAAATAATATGGAAAATCTCACTGTAGCTAATGCCAATTAAAATAATGACCTTTCAAATTTAATGTTGATTAAAACTTGTCCCTATAAGAAAGAACAGTGAAATTTAATTTCAAAGGGAGAGCCACAGTGAATATTTGAAATAAATATGAATTTTTAACAAAAGCTCAACTATTCTATGTGTGTTTAGCTTATAAACCAAGATGAATTCTAATCACCAGAATTTATCAGTTTTATGATGTTAAGTCCTCCCCATTTTGTTTACTGCTGAAACTCTTCTTAAGTAAATATAAAATCGGGTTGTTTACCTCCCAAAATTATTACTTCACATCAATTCTCTCTATTGTGAATATATTCATGCTAGCATAGACTTTTGCCTTATTAAATCTACTCAATATGCCTTCACTGAATAATTTGTAACTTTAAATATTGCTGAGAAGCATAGTACTTTGAGCAATGCCAGAAGGTAAAGATGGTTCTTATGCAATCTGTTCTTTATTCCTGTCACCACACATAGCAGAAGTTTCTTTCTGTAAGTTTATTAGTATATATTTTGTCCATATGTTCTCAAAGTTAAAATTTAAACAAATTACTACCAAAGGTCCTGTAAAATGGAACTTATGTCTTTGGAGAACCTGGTAACAGTATTGTTACAATGGCTTAAGTTATTCATCAAAACGAAAAGTATTAACACAAAGGTTGCTAACAGGTATGGCACTTTGACGGTATGTTTGCCTCCAAGCTGCACATTACAGAACAAGAAGAAGACACACATAAATAACCCTATGTCTACCTGGCTTCGATATGTCAAATTTATTTTGTATTTCTCAACAATTTCTGAATTTCTTAGAAGACTTTTAGAGCTAAGTAGTAGGCAATTTTCTTATGTCTGGTGTGATCTTGTTTATGTTTGCAAAACAAATTTGCATCTCAGCACAACTCAAATACCGAATGGAAAAATTAATATTTAGAAAGCATGTTCTGTTCAGACTTATGCTAATTTTTAAAATATTGTACACCTAAATTTAAGAATTAATTTCATGTTTCCTGACAGGAAATATAATTAATGTACAACTTTGATCATTCTCATGTCTAAGTCTTTTCACAAAGAAGATAATATTGGAATTGAATGAATCCCACATATTTTAGGTGTCTCAGAATAGATGATGTGAGGAATTGGATCAGGAAAATTGCATTTCAAAAATTAAGTGGCAAAGAAGAGTAGATTTCAAGGTATAATCTCTACAGCGAAATTGCCATTGATCAATGAAATAGATATTGTTCTTTGTGAAGCTTTTAAAGACACAGGGATATTTTTATGTCCCTTACTCAATAACTCAGACAAGCTTCTCTAGATGCTAAGAGCATAATGGGAATCACGACATAGAGAATATGTGTCAATGTGGAGCTGAAGTTATCAGTCTGACTGCCAAAGTTTTAATCCTAGCACAGAGATTTAGCCACTGAGATTGATGTGTCTTAGACATTGAATGCAAGATTAGGCTGGAACCTTGCTTAGCTACAGATTGTATTGATTCTTTAGAATGTTTTGAGTCAGTGATAAACCAAAACATACTTCTCAGTAAGTTGGCCAATATTGTAATGCATAGACCCTTCTTCCAAATAACATGATTTATCTCATAGGCTAAGATGTCATCAAATTTGAGACCAGCTTCCTAAGAAAGAAAACCGTGCCACACATACAATCATGTATTGCTCATAAGATGAATGGTAACTTTAGAGAAGTTAAAACTGCTCATTTTAGGAACACTGAAATATTTTATCATGTATCACTACCAAGTTTTGACATCATCTGGATAGCAGATTAAAAATTAAATCTAGTAAATGATTCAAGTAACTAACCTCACTTTATTTATATCCAGTACTTGGGGCCAAGAATTTTAATAGGCATCTGCTCTTATTATCTTTAGCTGAATTAAAAATAAAAACTCTACCTCCAAATTAAGGACTTTAAAATAATAATTCATTATTTTACTTTGTTCTGTGTATTGATTGGGTTCAGCTGTGCAATTCTAATTTAAGCTTGGGACCTGTTCTATGGTTTCAGTCAAATGCTGGCTGGAGCCACAGTCAAATTAAGGCTAGATTGAGTTGAATTTCCAAGATTGTTCATTCATAAGTTGGCGCTAAATGCTGTCTATTAGCTTAAAACTCATCTGTCCCTTTCCACAGTGATGCCTACCTTGGCCATTCTGAGTGGCTTCAGCTTCCATCACACAGACCTGGCTTCAATTATCACATGCTAAGAGGCTCAGCCTGAAGCTACACCTTCTCTTCTAAACAGGGTGTCACCTCCCCCACACTATTTGGTTGAAAGTACATTATAGTAAGCTGATAACTCAGGGTTAACTCAGGGTAAAGGATGGGGTCCCTAAAAACTGTAACCTATGAGACAATGACCCCAGCCTCAGGCTGGCCTTGAAAGGGTGTTCTTGGACAAGGACACCAATGAAATGCCTTTATTCTTGTGTCTGGACCTCTTAGAAAGTTTTGGATTAGTCTGGCTCCAAACAGGAAGGCAAGTCTTGTTTCTAATGATCCTAGTTAAAGTTAATATTTCTTACCTTAAAGGTTCCCACATCCTTGTACAAGTCCTGATTTGCTTTAAACATGTACTTTCTTTATGCCTATTTCTAAGATTCTCTTCTCAATTTCTCTGTGTATTAAAATGATAAACCCAGAATAATGTCATCAACTTATCTCTGTTAGGTCCAAGTTGCCTACAGAAATAAGCTTTCCTAACAGTGACTATCAACAAAGTTTCCATCCCATAATTTTGTTTTCATCTCCCTTCCTGTCTGTCTTCCATGACCTAAATTCAAGCTTGTGTGTTGTGGTTTGCACTGGAGTTATCTGTATTTTGATGCTAATTCCACTGCCCCAAGGACCACTGCCTAGTCACATACACAGGACTCAGGTGACTTCACCAGAACCTTCTCCCCATTTAATTTGTAAAATACAGGTGAAGGCAGTTACAGGATAGAAGGAGGCCTGTCATTGGATGAGAAAGAAGGATGGATGGGAGAAAAGTTTGAAGGAAGAGTAGGAGACTGGAACAGAGAGAGGAGGGACAGGAGGGACAGAGAGGGTAGTCATGGCAGAGAGAAAGTGAAAGCTGATGTGAAGATTCCACTCTGTATTTACATGTTGTTATTAATGTTCTTAAAGGATGGATAGTACTGGGTTTTGTATGTTTAGGTGGGCAATTGTATCTTATCAATTGGATTTAAGGTTATTATGTTGTATGTTCCTTCATGTGTAGATTTAAGTGTAATGGAGTGTGGGGCAGCTGGTCTGAGCCACCGTAGAGTTGGGATGTGTGTTTCTGGCATGGAAACCTGCCTTGGGAACTAGGTCTGTAGAGAGATTGTTGCCATACTCGCCCTTTGGCAGTGTGATAGGGGATGGAGCAAAATGGGTGAGAGACTTTGCTAACTGAGATATCTTGGGGCATTGCGGTACCGGACCTAGAGTGGGTAAAAGGCAGCTTTATATTTTTTATATTTTTCAACAACACTTGTGTATAACATTGTGTGGGCAGTGACCATTTTATGCCTCTATACTCAAGGTCATATGCCTTCCTTAGGAAACTTGGAAGCTGTGTTAAAGGGATTTTTTGAAGACTTCATGTTGTCAGCTTATACCTCTATCTGGAGCAGAAAGAACAAAATGCTTTCCAGGTGAGAGGAGCCATGCCTGTCCATTGTGGCCATGGCAGAAATGTCTGTGCTGCTCTTCCCAACACTATGTTTTCAGGATGTTCAAGTAAACCTTATGAAAAGAGAGAAAATTGAGTCTTGTCTTGTGGTACTTGATTCTGATATGTCAAACTGTCAACATGACCCACTCTGAATTCTATGCTATAGTTATACGAAGCATTTTTATGTTAATGTAATAGGATTTTTGATGAAACCTAGGTGCTTATCTCAATGATGATAGTATCTAGAAAACTGAAGCTTATCAATAAATTAGTACTACACAACTTTATGCAGTACTTTTCTGGATTTCTCTGCTTTTCTCACTCTTAATTGCAGATTTTGTTTGTTTTGCTTTGTTTTAATTGCTTTTTTCAGGTTAAGGAAAAGTCATATAGAACTTAGGTAAAATTTGTCATAGAGAATTGAGTGTGGCTTACAGATAATAAAAAATTTGATCTTGTTTAGGCAACTTTAGTTGACTAATCTGGAAACTGAGCTGTGCTATGGAAACCTGAAATCACAGTACCCCAGAGGTGAAGGCAGGAGGATCAGGAGCTCTAGGTAGCTTTGGCTAATTCCATAATCAGTATGAGGGTAGACAGAGCTCCATATGACTTTGTTTCAAAAAAAAAAGTATAAAAAGCAAGCAAACAAAGGTTTCACTGATGAAAAACATTTTAAAAAAGGAAAAGTATCCCATCTAGGGGAACCAGTTTATAGAGTGACACACAGTGGGGAAAGGAGAAGACAGAACTGAGCAGTCACAGACTGAGAAATTGTTACCCTGTTTGTACCAGGGAATGTGAATGAATGATTCAGCTAGTGTTGGAGACTTTAAAGAGGTTCAACCATGCCTATGCCAAGCATTTGAAATTTATTCTGAAATCAGGGAATCCTAATAAGGTTTTTTTCCAATCATAGAAGAGAGAGAGAGAGAGAAAGAGAGAGAGAGAGAGAGAGAGAGAGAGAGAGAGAGAGAGAGAGAGAAAGAGAACCTCAGCAATGCATAAATCAATGAATCCCTTGAGTGAAAGCTGAGACCAGGAATTTCAATGCAAGATGAGAAACAATAAAGTCATGGGAAAAAATAATCCACACAGATGCTTTTTTCTGTTTAACTGATGGGTCATTTGAGTGGTTAAAGAGCAGTCATTCCTTTGAAAGATTTAGTATATTAATTGAATGAAAATAGATGATGCACCTATTCATGACATTAGGAGTAGAAAAAGTAATATATCTAATATTATTGACTTCATATGCATAAATGTACAGTTGTACAGCTATAAATACATACATACATGTATGTATGTATCAGTTTCCTCGGGTTTGATTATTATATATGATAAATGTTGTAATGCTTATGTATTGAGCCATTAAACATTTATTTAGTGCCTTTGTGTATTAGGGAATCTGCGATCTTAGAGTTGTATTTTGACAAGTACAAAGGCAGGCAAGATCAATCAAGGAGCATGATGTAGGTCATGTTAAAGGCTAAAGAGCTCCACTCTTTGGTCAGGACAATGAAAATCATTGTTTTAATTAAAAATTCCATGTGATCATATTTAACTTTTAGAACCCTTTAGAACCACTGTGCCTGTAGTGAAGAGAAGGAATTGATTGGCTTGGCTACACTGAGTTCTCTGTACATGAAGAGAAAGGAATAGATTTTTCTTGCTTGCCCATTAGTATGACAGATACATTTTCTTCCATTCAAGTAAATGTTTCACAAACATATACATGAGTATATGAAATATATGAGCACATACACACACATACACAGAAACATACATGCTGTGAAAGAACATTCTCTAATTTTAGGAGTTGCTTGGGCTCTATTATATACTTGAAATTTATCATCAAGGAATCATTTTGAGTACTTGACTGATTTGCATCTAGAATCATGAGTAAATAGCTTATGAATATGTTTACCTACTGAGTGCTGGACATCGAGTGGGATAAAATGTGCAAAGGCTGAATGGGTATATTTACCAGCATGCATAATGTGTCTTTATGTCTTGGAGTCTTCTCTCCTATGAGTGTAATATCATCTTTATCCACGACATGTGTTCAGTGGAAAATGTGCATTTTTTCGAAATAATTAGACATACCTTTGTTTTTGCTGCTAAGTATTTTTCTCATTTACATTTTATGGAAGTGGAATGTTAAAATATTTTGTTTGTATAATATTATGCAAGGAAATATCTTAATACTGCTCTGGCTATATTAAAAATGTCTGATGTGCCATATTGCTCAGATGACATGTTTATGAATATGTTTTTAAAGCTCCATATGCACAAATATGAAATACAAAGCCTTCCTCCAAATACTAAGAATGTGACTCATTCCACATTTGCTGGCTTATAGTGCTAACATTTATCTGAATCTCCACATCCCAAGATTTGCAAATGAGATAATTCTGTTGCAGTATGTCGCCAAGTATAAACAGCTGGCTCTCTTTGGCAAGCAGACCATCATCTGAACATTTAATACAGACTTTCCTCTAGAATGCCTTTTATCATCAGAATTCAGGGAGGGACAGTTGGTTGGCATGTTTCTACTGTACTGTTCTCTAGGGGCTTATTCTCTAATAATGGTAATAAGGGAGAACATGAAAGGACAGGGTATTAATATTAAGCACTGTTTCTAAAATCTTATGAACTTACGATATGCTCATTTCAGTGAAACACTCTGAAATTTTAATGATATCCCATTTAATAAAAGTTCAGTGAGGAAAGATTTTAGCCATGATATATATATATATATATATATATATATATATATATATATATATATATATATATATATGTGTGTGTGTGTGTGTGTGTGTGTGTGTGTGTGTGTGTGTGTGTGTGTAGCAAATGTATGAAACATTTTCATCACCTCCATGGTACAATACACAAATACAATACCACAAATTTCTCTCTGGGTCTCCAAAAGTCCATATGTGGAGTACGTATTATCCTTCCACAATTGAACATTCAAATCTCTATGGGCTATCATTCATGAGATCTCCATTGATCATGTAAGTTTTTCTTAAAGTTTTGTTTGCACCTGTGTTTCCTCAAGGTTAAGACCATTGCTAATTCACAGAACTATACCAAAAAAAGGAAATTGTCTCTACTGTCCAGAACTTGATGGTGGTCAATATCTACCAGTAGTCATTGAGCAGGTATAATACAGTGACTGCTAGTGAATGATTTTTTAAGTTTAAGTTACTATATTATTCACAGGTATATCTTTCCATAGAGACATGGTACGCATGACTTGCTGGTTGGATGCAAAAGTATAGGTCTAACATGCAGAACAGCAACATGGAGCTAGTCCTAGAGATACATTGCACCCTTGTCACTGAAGACAGCAATGGTGAGAGGTGTTCAGAGCAGGAGTTTCACACTTCATTGTCAGTTTCACCTCAATGGGTGATAAGTCATTCGAGAATACTCTAGAGAACCATAAGTCACTCAAAAGTCTTCCTCAGAAGTGATGCAAACCTATGTGAGGTTTTGATTTGGCTATCAAAATGAACATTGATCATTGCCTTTATGAGAACCAAATGCTTCCTATGGGAAAATATGGTGAGAAGTAGAGATGCAATGCTCCTGTTTCATCTTTTGGTGATATTTAAGGCTTGTTTGTACACTATAATTATAGATTATTTAACCTATTACAAATGGAGCAATAGCTTGAGCTTCCTAGATTCATTTCAATTGTAAAGGGTAAATCTATAGTGTAACATAATTTTACTAATTATTTTTTTTTGTTTTTTTTGCCACCCTGCCAAGGTATTTTATTTATAGTTATTAGGAGGTGGGTACACAGCACACCGAGGACATGCTTTGGAATACCATTTGCTTACATGCCTTTCAGTTTCTTAGACCTCAGCTCAGTCACATTTTACATACCTGTACATTCCAGAGCTTTCTGGTTTCAGGATGACATTTTCTTTCTTTTTTTTTTCTTTTTTTTATTAACTTGAGTATTTCTTATATACATTTCGAGTATTTACTAATTATTTCAATACATTTTTTCCTTCAAAAACCGTTAAGATGAATGAGGTGGTGTTTTTATAGCTACATTCAGGAAGCTGAGGCAGAAGGATTATGTGTCTGAGGTCAGACCGAGATACAGAAACAGGACCCCTTTTCAGAAACCAATAAAACCCAGAAAATAAGAACTAAAAAGTGAATAAACAATATAAGTGGAGAAGATCTATCCAATATTGCATGTTAGAAAACAGAAGAAATTGATAAAACTCAAATAGAAAATAAAATTGATTTATAGTAGATAAGATTCTTGACGAATCACAAGTACTAAAATATGCATAAAATATTTATTGATAATAAAGTTGCTTGCAATAAAAACTCATGATTTGTTATTTACTGGGTACAGATACACTGTATCTGACTGTATGGTAGTTTATATAGAGTGCACCCTTTAGTATAGCCATGGAATTGATATGATTATCTCCAGTTTGCAGATGAGATTGCTTAGTTTTAAAGATTGGAAATGGTATTCTTCAACTCATAGAATACACACAAACAAAAAAGCAGAGTGGCCAGAATCTGGCTTCAGGTTTGCACAATTTTTTTATCCAATTAAATGGAAACTGTAGACAATAGAATTGATTTTATCTAGCTTCCTGCATAGTATAAGTGAATTTTATACACAGTGAGTTTAGTCAAGGAAACAAATGGACCACAGGAAACCTGAATTCTTATACAATAAAGACGTATACATGGCCAGGCACCATCGTGCTGGAATATGTGATACAATTTTTCTGTAATATTTGAATATAGCACATCAAATCTATGACAACAAAGTCAATTATGTTCCTGCTGTTGTGATCCTAAAAGAGTATGAAGGAGAGAAGACTGCCGGATGCTACTGTCATTTAGACACTGATTTGCCTCAGCAAGCTGGAGGACTTCTCTTGTGCATCGGCCAACTTGGCCAGGTGTGCGCCTGCATTGTAGAAATCAATGCAGAGCTACTAAAGAAACATCACCTCTATTCCTTCTGACAAGCGATCATGACGAGAGCTTTGAGCAAGAGTTGCAGAAGCTTTGTGAAGAATGCAAGGTCCATATTTACTTTTGATGCTAGAAGCAAGTCCCAAAGGGATGGACAATCCTTCTGCTGATGTGTATGCTTCATTGTGAGCCTAGCCCTTCTGAAAACTACAGAACTTAGTCCAGCACATGGATTGGGTTGTGGACATTGCTTCCATTCTTCATCAATTTGGAAATGTTGCCAGTGAACAGTCTCCTAACATAGTGTCTGCATGCTATCTGCCTTTAACCCTGTTCTAGAGGGAGGTCATTTCTGGTGTTTTAATGATTGGAAAAGGACAGCATTATTTACTTCAGACATTGTTTATTTGAAGCAGACTTACAGAGAAAAATGTAGAACTAACATTGCGAGGTTGTGTTTGTGTATGTGTTTATGTGTGTGTGTGTGTTTGTGTGTGTGTGTGTGTGTGTGTGTGTGTGTGTGAGAGAGAGAGAGAGAGAGAGAGAGAGAGAGAGAGAGAGAGAGAGAATATAAATGAATTGATAAGGTCTGCTTTTACAAATTTGACAAAGGAAGGCAAATGACATTATGTTATTGAATATTGCTCTCCATTTCAGCTCTGTTTACCTGGATTACAGTGTCACAGAGTTTGGATCTGCTACCTATTTCTGAAAAATGGCATACATTCTTTAATCTCTATGACTACATGTTTACTTCTATAAATAAGGGTACTAAACTATTTTTATAGTAAAGGTCTCATGAAACACAGAATTCAAAAGTAAATGGTAAAAACAGACAAGTTAAAGGCTATTGGTTCTGTAACTTAGTAGGAACAGAACAGTGCTGGAGTTACATAAATGCATGCTTATACTCAGACCTTGTGATGATCAGTGCAGCTAATTTGACAAAACCCAGAATCAGCTGGGAGAAGAGCCTGTGTGTGCACTAAGAGGTTATCCTGATTATGTTACTGATGCAGAAGGAAACATAGAACTGTGGGTAGGACCATTTCATGGGCAGGAGATCCTGGCCTGGACAAAATGAGGAAAACAAGGTGAGTGTGAGGTCGCATCCTTCTCTGTTTCCTGACTGTGATACCAAGTGACAAGTTGCCTCAGTCTCCTGCTTTGTCTGCTTTGCTGACTTGACCTGTGAGCTGGCACAAACTCTTTCTCCCTTCAGTTGCTTTTGTGAAGGTATTTCATTACAGCAACAGAAAAGGAACTAAGACAGGACTTTTATTGTAAAATGCTGTTTTCTAGTTGTTCTCAGCAGCAAGCCTGTGAAAAGCCGGTGTGGTGTATAACTTCTCCACATCAGAAAATATCCAGTGTTGATATCATGAGAGGGATAAGTTAACATCATGCCGATTTATTTCAACAGTTGAGAGATCACAAAATTGAATTTTGTGGAAAAAAATAAATTCAAATCCTGCTTTATCCAGATTATTATACAAAGTACAATTTTGTAGGTAGAAGACATCATTAGTGATTTTATTCATGATCTTTATCTAAAGGATTAGTGACGGGAAGGCTACTAACATCTGTAGGTTTATTTCAATATTTATTTTTCTTCTTGGGAGTTTAATACATTTTCAAAATAGAAGAATAATCAGATCGATGTCACATGTAAAGATATTCTCAGAGCATTTTTGGCATTTGCAGAGAGAGCACAGAAGTCTGCAAAAAGGCTGCAAAAGCAATTGGAAAACTTTGCATTTGCATCTATGTACCAGTGGTGTAAAATAGGGAGCACTGTGCAGGTGGTGATGTTTGATGTGAGTTCCACTCCTAAACCTTTCCTTTCTTCTCCACTGTATACATGAAAGGCAGAAGTGTAGCCATGGAGCTACGCTTCCAGAATTTCTCTAAACTCTTGGAAACAAGGAACCTCGGGTTGAAGAAGAGGCAGTACATGAGCTCTCATGTTGGAGATAAAGTTTGGGTGAAATGAATAAAGAAAGGCAAAGCTGCATATAGATCTTGATGTGCAAGAAAACAAAGCAACATTACCTAATGAACTGATTTATCTACTTTTCTATTATGTGGGAGGCATCTTAGAGGGTGAGATGCCTAAGCATTTGAATTGTGTAACTGACTCTCCTTCATTCAAGTCTTTTCTTGTCCACACATACTTCTCTGAAAAGCTGAGTTAAAATCCAAGTGAGGTAGTCTAGCAATTGAGGTGAGCTTCTCTAAATGCCTGGCATGTAATCATATAACTCTCAGGAGACAGAAAGCAATTAGAGTGTGGTAGAAAGCTCTTGTTTCATCCAAGCTCGGGACCACACTTGGTCATGATGTAGTTTCTCAGTGATGACTCCTTGTGAGGGTTTTGGTAAACCTGCTTTTAAATAAAATCTCCAAAAGCTGTATGCTGACAAGGGGAGGTGACATGGTGGGTAAAGCATTTGTCGTGGAAGCCTGTGGACCTATATTCAGATCCTAAGCACCAACATAAAAACATAAAATGCCATGTGTGGCCACATGTGGTCACATGATCTGTGACCCAAGGACCTGGAGGGAGGGGGCAGAGGGCTTTCTGTCATGAGTGGGTACATGTGTCCTTGAACCCAGAACTTGCTGGGTGTATGACAGTTAGCTCTCTGGAGCTATCAGCTAGCTCAGCCATCAACTAGCATAGCTGAATTGGTGACCTCCAGGTTTACCGAGAGACTTTATCTCAAAAAATAACATGAAAAAGTATCAAGAATGACATTTGATGTTAAACTCTGACACTCACACGCATGTATGCATGTGGAGACACACCTTGCACACATACATGTGCTTTGTACATGGACACACAGGGTCACATAATTTTCATATTAAGTATGTGTGTGTATGCATACGTGTGCATGCACACACACACACACACACACACACACACACATTTGAATGTGCTACTTTCTCCTCACCTTTGTGCCACATTTCTTAAGGGCAAATTTCATATTTTATTTTTCCTCCCTCCTTTCAATGACCTAATTTTGGCTTTCCCCCTTCCATGATATGGGAACATTCTTATTATCCTTTCTTTGTCCTCTACTGGACCAGAAATTCTGTACTTGATGAGCATTACTTCAATGCTATTCTATCAATTACATTCAAGGACTTCAGTATTGATGATCTGATTTAACCTGAATATGCATTATAACAGGGGTGACAGGGAGGCAAAGACAAGAACATTGCTAAACTATGCAGAACACGTAAGTTTTTCTTTTAGAAGGACAGAGTACACAGTGTAGACTACTAGTTGAATTTAGGGTCTGATATTTTTGTGCCTTTTTTGTTTTCTCGGATCATAGAGTTTTAAATTCTTTACATTAGAATCAGTTTATCAATGAAGCATGTGTTGTTGTTACATAAGTGGCACAATATAAATGAAGAATTGATTCCTGAAGGACTAATCAAAGCCTGGGGTGAGTTTGGGACATACCTATTAAGTGTGATCCTAGTGAGGGTTGATTCTAAGTCAGAACTTTGTATTAATGAACTATAATTCTACATATTTTGTAACCTAAAGATCATTTAGATGTTACTACTAATAATAATGGGATTTTCATTTTCAGATGCAATAATCTTTGTGTATTTGTACTTCTTGAGAACAGAGTTCTAGAATTAGCTATTATTGTATACTTCATATCCAGCAAAGTATGTAGAAAATAAATAGCAGATTTACTCAGCTGAACTCTAAACCCATTTAATTCTATTGCAACTCTTCTTTCTATTTTCACACTTAATCTAAGTCCATATTTTAACGTAAAATTTGTGATCTTCCTGTTTCCCTTCTGTAGTATGTAGAATTCAGTTTTGAAGTTTACAAATTCCCATATGGCTGCTAAAGAAAGACAAATAAATGAGTTTCCGATGAGATATGGCAGCAATATCATAGTGATTTGAATGGAGCACAGCAGTACAACAAGGAAAGCCTGTGTAGTTTTGTGGAGGGGAATGCATTTGGTAGATAGGAATATCTCCGAGTAAGAGCTTAGATTAAAAGTTGACCATGCTTAAGTATATGTCAAAATGGCTGTCACTATGGGAAGGATAAATATAATATTTCAGAAATAGTTTGTAAGTAGACCTAAGAAACAAATAATAAATATAAATAAAATTAAATACTTCTGTATTTATTTCACGCATAGTAATCAATACCTCCATATGTATTCCATGGGAAATTCTCTCATAACAGCTTCTTAATAGTTAAATGTCCTATTACACATTTCAATTACAATCTAATCTACTTGGAGTTAGCAAAACCCCACAAATACATATTTAGTATCACAAGACTGGCCTCCAACTTCAAATGCCAGATACAAGTCCATATTGTTATGTATATTTCTTACTTACTGGCTGTATACCAGAGACCCACGATCACTCATTCTATTAATATGCTACACTGACTGTTGGGCCTGAGGAGGTACTTACCTATTCATCATTTCAGTACTTGCACATGAATGCTCCAGGGAAGGGGTATTATTTCTACAAGGACCCTAAGCCTCTGAACTTTTATCTTCTTGTGTTTGTAGCATACAAGCTACTTGGCATGTAAGCAAATTTACCAACTTCTCCAACTTCATCTGTCAGGGATTTTTAAAGAGCTGTCATCACCACATAGAGATAGCTTAATAACTCATTCTGCAGCTCTTTTTCTTTTCCAAGGGATAGAGGTTGGAGCTGAAAGTCCCAAAGTTGAATTCATGGTTAATTCTCTCTGGGGAATAACACATTCTAGAATTATCCAGGTCATAACTACCTCATTAGAAAGATCTAGAGGCTCTGTTTCAAGAATTCTGGAAGAGATCCGTTTTTTTAAATTAAGCATAATAACTATATGATGAGCAATGATTAATACTCCTCAATGCATAGGGAATGATTGATATATATATTTATATATATATATATATATATATATATATATATATATATATATATATATATATCAGCAAGACTAGACTTTTAAGACCTGATATTCCTGTTCTCTCTACTAAGGGTTAGGGAATGAAATGAAGGCAGTTATTCTAAGATACGAATCTGAGAAGTAGATGTGGTTCAGATAAAGAGTCACCCTGTCTTCTCTAGCAAAGAAAATTCAACATCATCCTTCACGTATCCTTTATGTCTTCTATCTTCTACTGAGTTAACGAATTTGACTATAACATGCTTCGTAACATATCCCCCTCTAATTTTCTCATCACTATTACTATTGTTCCAGCCATTCACTCTCTTGTTCAGGAATTTTTTTTTGTGCCTTTTAGTGATCAAGTGCTATTCTAGGCTACTGGAATACATTGGGGAAAAGATAAGTAAGCTAAGATTTCCATTAAGTTTGCCATAATATAGTTGTGATTAATAATGTATAACCACTACAATAATGAAGTGACATAATAACAAAAGGTGATGAAATAAATAATAAAGGAATAACATGTCATGGGGTATGTCTCATGGGTGAGTTGGTTTGTGTTTTGGCACAATTTTCTCATGATTGGTGCATCATATCATGAGAAGAAGCTTCTTAAGACTCAGGAAGTAACAAACATAAATTGAAAAGGAATTCCTGAACCTAATAAGATTCACAAAGCAGCTTTATAAGGTTATATGCAAAGTAAGGACTAGCATGTCTTATCATGTCAAGCTTCCAGGGACATGCGGAAATCTCCAGGGACTTAACTTTTGTAAGTCATCATTCATGCCAACGATACGGATTTCAATGGCAAAGATAATTTTGAGCCATTCCTGCTCTAAAGGTAACACTTTACCCTTACCCCTATAAGCAGCTCCAATAATTCATTCATTTAACAAGTTGGACTTTGGTAGCATTGTTAGTGTGGTTTGTCATTGTTTCATTCTTTGGAGCAAGGATGTTTCCCCAGGAAAAGTTACATAACACTCTGATAGTTTGCCAAGGAGACAATATTTTGACTGAGACTTGTTTGAATTCGCAAAGATCCATAAGAGAGCTAAGAAGTTTGTTCAATAAGAGACAACCACCAGGATGTAGGTGCTATGTGAGCTGGCCTTGGCCTATTTAAGGATAAATCTGAATCTCAGATTTACCTAAAGTGAAGATATTGCTTATCTGGAACATTTGCATTTCTATGACAAAAAATGTGTGGCAAAGACAAATCATGGGAGGAAAAATTTATGGGCGGAACATTCTTATGGTGGAAGTGTGTGAGAGAAGACAGCTCTGTATAGCAGTCAAGAAGTATACACACACACACACACACACACACACACACGTGTGCACACATAAAAGCACAGGCACATGCACACGCATATGCCCCAAGCACGAGAGAGAGAGAGAGACAGAGAGACAGAGACAGAGAGACAGAGGCAGGAAGACACGGGGACACAGAGAAAGGTATGGGGACCAAAGATAGAACAAACATAGCCTTGGTATAATCCAGTGATTGTCCTTCATTATATATTTACACCAGCTTAGCACAGCTTCTTATAGAGTCCACAGTTTCCCACATTAACACCACTTGTTGGGGAAACATGCCTTAAATGATGTTTTTTTTTTTCTTTAAAACTTGAGTATTTCTTATTTACATTTCGATTGTTATTCCCTTTCCCGGTTTCCCGGTTTCCTGGCCAACTTCCCCATAACCCCTCCCCCTCCTGTTCTATATGGGTGTTCCCCTCCCCATTCTCCCCCCATTACAGCCCTCTCCCCAACAATCACGTTCACTGGGGGTTCAGTCTTAGCAGGACCAAGGGCTTCCCTTTCCACTGGTGCTCTTACTAGGCTATTCATTGCTACCTATGAGGTCAGTCCATGTATAGTTGCCTTAAATGATGTTAATCATAGTATTTTGGCTTCCCTTGTTCCTACCTTGGTATGTATTTGGATAACTCAAACAATCAACATAGAACAATATTTTTTATTTTGCTTCTATCTTCCTACGCTGGGAAGAAAACGCTGATTTTCTCTAACTATTCCTATGGCTATTTTCTAATACAGACTAAGCATTTTAAGACTTGTGAAACTGCTTCCTGGTTGCTGCCGCTGCAGAGAGCCCCTGGGCAGCACCCCACGAGCGAACTTGAGCCTCGAGACCACAGGTAAGACCAAATTTTCTGCTGCAAGAAAGCTGCCTGGTGAGCTTGGGACACACGGAAGCAGAATTTCTCTAGAACCGGGCACGTTCTGTGTTTACCGGAAGTCCCACACCCGCGGATCCCGGCCCGCAGCAGCTCTCTGCTCCCAGACACGGTGAGAGAGAGACCCAACCGCCTGGTCAGGTGGGCACTCCTGAGGCTGCAGAGCGGAAGAGACCACCAACACTGCTCACCCCTGCCCACATCCCTGGCCCAAGAGGAAACTGTATAAGGCCTCTGGGCTCCCGTGGGGGAGGGCCCAGGAGCGGCAGGACCCCTGCCACAGACACCACCGGACCCTGAAGGAAACAGACCGGATAAACAGTTCTCTGCACCCAAATCCCGTGGGAGGGAGAGCTAAACCTTCAGAGAGGCAGACAGGCCTGGGAAACCAGAAGAGACTGCTCCCTGCACACACATCTCGGACGCCAGAGGAAAAAGCCAAAGACCATCTGGAACTCTGGTGCACTGAAGCTCCCGGAAGGGGCGGCACAGGTCTTCCTGGTTGCTGCCGCTGCAGAGAGCCCCTGGGCAGCACCCCACGAGCGAACTTGAGCCTCGAGACCACAGGTAAGACCAAATTTTCTGCTGCAAGAAAGCTGCCTGGTGAGCTTGGGACACACGGAAGCAGAATTTCTCTAGAACCGGGCACGTTCTGTGTTTACCGGAAGTCCCACACCCGCGGATCCCGGCCCGCAGCAGCTCTCTGCTCCCAGACCTGGTGAGAGAGAGACCCAACCGCCTGGTCAGGTGGGCACTCCTGAGGCTGCAGAGCGGAAGAGACCACCAACACTGCTCACCCCTGCCCACATCCCTGGCCCAAGAGGAAACTGTATAAGGCCTCTGGGCTCCCGTGGGGGAGGGCCCAGGAGCGGCAGGACCCCTGCCACAGACACCGCCGGACCCTGAAGTAAACAGACCGGATAAACAGTTCTCTGCACCCAAATCCCGTGGGAGGGAGAGCTGAACCTTCAGAGAGGCAGACAGGCCTGGGAAACCAGAAGAGACTGCTCTCTACACACACATCTCGGACGCCAGAGAAAAAAGCCAAAGACCATCTGGAACCCTGGTGCACTGAAGCTCCCGGAAACGGCGGCACAGGTCTTCCTGGTTGCTGCCGCTGCAGAGAGCCCCTGGACAGCACCCCGCGAGCAAACCTGAGCCTCGGGACCACAGGTAAGGCCAAATTTTCTGCTGCAAGAAAGCTGCCTGGTGAACTCAAGACACAGGCCCACAGGAACAGCTGAAGACCTGTAGAGAGGAAAAACTACACGCCCGAAAGCAGAACACTCTGTCCCCATAACTGACTGAAAGAGAGGAAAACAGGTCTACAGCACTCCTGACACACAGGCTTATAGGACAGTCTAGCCACTGTCAGAAATAGCAGAACAAAGTAACACTAGAGATAATCTGATGGCGAGAGGCAAGCGCAGGAACCCAAGCAACAGAAACCAAGACTACATGCCAGCATCGGAGCCCAATTCTCCCACCAAAACAAACATGGAATATCCACACACACCAGAAAAGCAAGATCTAGTTTCAAAATCATATTTGATCATGATGCTGGAGGACTTCAGGAAAGACCTGAACACACTTAGGGAAGCACAGGAAAACATTAATAAACAAGTAAAAGCCTACAGAGAGGAATCGCAAAAATCCCTGAAAGAATTCCAGGAAAACACAATCAAACAGTTGAAGGAATTAAAAATGGAAATAGAAGCAATCAAGAAAGAACACATGGAAACAACCCTGGATATAGAAAACCAAAAGAAGAGACAAGGAGCTGTAGATACAAGCTTCACCAACAGAATACAAGAGATGGAAGAGAGAATCTCAGGAGCAGAAGATTCCATAGAAATCATTGACTCAACTGTCAAAGATAATGTAAAGCGGAAAAAGCTACTGGTCCAAAACATACAGGAAATCCAGGACTCAATGAGAAGATCAAACCTAAGGATAATAGGTATAGAAGAGAGTGAAGACTCCCAGCTCAAAGGACCAGTAAATATCTTCAACAAAATCATAGAAGAAAACTTCCCTAACCTAAAAAAAGAGATACCCATAGACATACAGGAAGCCTACAGAACTCCAAATAGATTGGACCAGAAAAGAAACACCTCCCGTCACATAATTGTCAAAACACCAAACGCACAAAATAAAGAAAGAATATTAAAAGCAGTAAGGGAAAAAGGTCAAGTAACATATAAAGGGAGACCTATCAGAATCACACCAGACTTCTCGCCAGAAACTATGAAGGCCAGAAGATCCTGGACTGATGTTATACAGACCCTAAGAGAACACAAATGCCAGCCCAGATTACTGTATCCAGCAAAACTCTCAATTAACACTGATGGAGAAACCAAGATATTCCATGACAAAACCAAATTTACACAATATCTTTCTACAAATCCAGCACTACAAAGGATAATAAATGGTAAAGCCCAACATAAGGAGGCAAGCTATACCCTAGAAGAAGCAAGAAACTAATCGTCTTGGCAACAAAACAAAGAGAATAAAAGCACACAAACATAACCTCACATCAAATATGAATATAACGGGAAGCAATAATCACTATTCCTTAATATCTCTCAATATCAATGGCCTCAACTCCCCAATAAAAAGACATAGATTAACAAACTGGATACGCAACGAGGACCCTGCATTCTGCTGCCTACAGGAAACACACCTCAGAGACAAAGACAGACACTACCTCAGAGTGAAAGGCTGGAAAACAACTTTCCAAGCAAATGGTCAGAAGAAGCAAGCTGGAGTAGCCATTCTAATATCAAATAAAATCAATTTCCAACTAAAAGTCATCAAAAAAGATAAGGAAGGACACTTCATATTCATCAAAGGAAAAATCAACCAAGATGAACTCTCAATCCTAAATATCTATGCCCCAAATACAAGGGCACCTACATATGTAAAAGAAACCTTACTAAAGCTCAAAACACACATTGCACCTCACACAATAATAGTGGGAGATTTCAACACCCCACTCTCATCAATGGACAGATCATGGAAACAGAAATTAAACAGTGATGTAGACAGACTAAGAGAAGTCATGAGCCAAATGGACTTAACGGATATTTATAGAACATTCTATCCTAAAGCAAAAGGATATACCTTCTTCTCAGCTCCTCATGGTACTTTCTCCAAAATTGACCATATAATTGGTCAAAAAACGGGCCTCAACAGGTACAGAAAGATAGAAATAATCCCATGCGTGCTATCGGACCACCACGGCCTAAAACTGGTCTTCAATAACAATAAGGGAAGAATGCCCACATATACGTGGAAATTGAACAATGCTCTACTCAATGATAACCTGGTCAAAAAAGAAATAAAGAAAGAAATTAAAAACTTTTTAGAATTTAATGAAAATGAAGATACAACATACTCAAACTTATGGGACACAATGAAAGCTGTGCTAAGAGGAAAACTCATAGCGCTGAGTGCCTGCAGAAAGAAACAGGAAAGAGCATATGTCAGCAGCTTGACAGCACACCTAAAAGCTCTAGAACAAAAAGAAGCAAATACACCCAGGAGGAGTAGAAGGCAGGAAATAATCAAACTCAGAGCTGAAATCAACCAAGTAGAAACAAAAAGGACCATAGAAAGAATCAACAGAACCAAAAGTTGGTTCTTTGAGAAAATCAACAAGATAGATAAACCCTTAGCCAGACTAACGAGAGGACACAGAGAGTGCGTCCAAATTAACAAAATCAGAAATGAAAAGGGAGACATAACTACAGATTCGGAGGAAATTAAAAAAATCATCAGATCTTACTATAAAAACCTATATTAAACAAAATTTGAAAATCTTCAGGAAATGGACAATTTCCTAGACAGATACCAGGTATCGAAGTTAAATCAGGAACAGATAAACCAGTTAAACAACCCCATAACTCCTAAGGAAATAGAAGCAGTCACTAAAGGTCTCCCAACCAAAAAGAGCCCAGGTCCAGACGGGTTTAGTGCAGAATTCTATCAAACCTTCATAGAAGACCTCATACCAATATTATCCAAACTATTCCACAAAATTGAAACAGATGGAGCCCTACCGAATTCCTTCTATGAAGCCACAAAAACTCTTATACCTAAACCACACAAAGACACAACAAAGAAAGAGAACTTCAGACCAATTTCCCTTATGAATATCGACGCAAAAATACTCAATAAAATTCTGGCAAACCGAATTCAAGAGCACATCAAAACAATCATCCACCATGATCAAGTAGGCTTCATCCCAGGCATGCAGGGATGGTTTAATATACGGAAAACCATCAACGTGATCCATTATATAAACAAACTGAAAGAACAGAACCACATGATCATTTCATTAGATGCTGAGAAAGCATTTGACAAAATTCAACACCCCTTCATGATAAAAGTCCTGGAAAGAGTAGGAATTCAAGGCCCATACCTAAACATAGTAAAAGCCATATACAGCAAACCAGTTGCTAACATTAAACTAAATGGAGAGAAACTTGAAGCAATCCCACTAAAATCAGGGACTAGACAAGGCTGCCCACTCTCTCCCTACTTATTCAATATAGTTCTTGAAGTTCTAGCCAGAGCAATCAGACAACAAAAGGAGATCAAAGGGATACAGATCGGAAAAGAAGAGGTCAAAATATCACTATTTGCAGATGACATGATAGTATATTTAAGTGATCCAAAAAGTTCCACCAGAGAACTACTAAAGCTGATAAACAACTTCAGCAAAGTGGCTGGGTATAAAATTAACTCAAATAAATCAGTTGCCTTCCACTATACAAAAGAGAAACAAGCCGAGAAAGAAATTAGGGAAACGACACCCTTCATAATAGACCCAAATAATATAAAGTACCTCGGTGTGACTTTAACCAAGCAAGTAAAAGATCTGTACAATAAGAACTTCAAGACACTGAGGAAAGAAATTGAAGAAGACCTCAGAAGATGGAAAGATCTCCCATGCTCATGGATTGGCAGGATTAATATGGTAAAAATGGCCATTTTACCAAAAGCAATCTACAGATTCAATGCAATCCCCATCAAAATACCAATCCAATTCTTCAAAGAGTTAGACAGAACAATTTGCAAATTCATCTGGAATAACAAATAACCTAGGATAGCTAAAGCTATCCTCAACAATAAAAGGACTTCAGGGGGAATCACTATCCCTGAACTCAAGCAGTATTACAGAGCAATAGTGATAAAAACTGCATGGTATTGGTACAGAGACAGACAGATAGACCAATGGAATAGAATTGAAGACCCAGAAATGAACCCACACACCTATGGTCACTTGATTTTTGACAAAGGAGCCAAAACCATCCAATGGAAAAAAGATAGTATTTTCAGCAAATGGTGCTGGTTCAACTGGAGGGCAACATGTAGAAGAATGCAGATCGATCCATCCTTATCACCCTGTACAAAGCTTAAGTCCAAGTGGATCAAGGACCTCCACATCAAACCAGACACACTCAAACTAATAGAAGAAAAACTAGGGAAGCATCTGGAACACATGGGCACTGGAAAAAATTTCCTGAACAAAACACCAATGGCTTATGCTCTAAGATCAAGAATCGACAAATGGGATCTCATAAAACTGCAAAGCTTCTGTAAGGCAAAGGACACTGTGGTTAGGACAAAACGGCAACCAACAGATTGGGAAAAGATCTTTACCAATCCTACAACAGATAGATGCCTTATTTCCAAAATATACAAAGAACTCAAGAAGTTAGACCGCAGGGAAACAAATAACCCTATTAAAAAATGGGGTTCAGAGCTAAACAAAGAATTCACAGCTGAGGAATGCCGAATGGCTGAGAAACACCTAAAGAAATGTTCAACATCTTTAGTCATAAGGGAAATGCAAATCAAAACAACCCTGAGAATTCACCTCACACCAGTGCGATTGGCTAAGATCAAAAACTCAGGTGTCAGCAGATGCTGGCGAGGATGTGGAGAAAGAGGAACACTCCTCCATTGTTGGTGGGATTGCAGACTGGTAAAACCATTCTGGAAATCAGTCTGGAGGTTCCTCAGAAAATTGGACATTGAACTGCCTGAGGATCCAGCTATACCTCTCTTGGGCATATACCCAAAAGATGCCTCAACATATAAAAGAGACACGTGCTCCACTATGTTCATCGCAGCCTTATTTATAATAGCCAGAAGCTGGAAAGAACCCAGATGCCCTTCAACAGAGGAATGGATACAGAAAATGTGGTACATCTACACAATGGAATATTACTCAGCTATCAAAAACAACGAGTTTATGAAATTCGTAGGCAAATGGTTGGAACTGGAAAATATCATCCTGAGTGAGCTAACCCAATCACAGAAAGACATACATGGTATGCACTCATTGATAAGTGGCTATTAGCCCAAATGCTTGAATTACCCTAGATCCCTAGAACAAACGAAACTCAAGACGGATGATCAAAATGTGAATGCTTCACTCCTTCTTTAAATGAGGAAAAAGAATACCCTTAGCAGGGAAGGGAGAGGCAAAGATTAAAACAGAGACTGAAGGAACACCCATTCAGAGCCTGCCCCACATGTGGCCCATACATATACAGCCACCCAATTAGACAAGATGGATGAAGCAAAGAAGTGCAGACCGACAGGAGCCGGATGTAGATCGCTCCTGAGAGACACAGCCAGAATACAGCAAATATAGAGGCGAATGCCAGCAGCAAACCACTGAACTGAGAATAGGTCCCCTATTGAAGGAATCAGAGAAAGAACTGGAAGAGCTTGAAGGGGCTCGAGACCCCAAAAGTACAACAATGCCAAGCAACCAGAGCTTCCAGGGACTAAGCCACTACCTAAAGACTATACATGGACTGACCCTGGACTCTGACCCCATAGGTAGCAATGAATATCCTAGTAAGAGCACCAGTGGAAGGGGAAGCCCTGGGTCCTGCTAAGACTGAACCCACAGTGAACTAGTCTATGGGGGGAGGGCGGCAATGGGGGGAGGGTTGGGAGGGGAACACCCATAAGGAAGGGGAGGGGGGTGGGGGATGTTTGCCCGGAAACCGGGAAAGGGAATAACACTCGAAATGTATATAAGAAATACTCAAGTTAATAAAAAAAAAAAAAAAGAAAAAAAAAAGACTTGTGAAACTGAAAATTCTGATTAATGTACAAAATATGGATTAAATAATTCAATTGTACCACGCAGAGAACCTTTAGTTCTATTATTACTAAATGTACACATCCCATGGGATTTCTTTGAGAAAGTATTTTTCCAGCTTGACTCTATCTGAAATGGACTGACCCATCATTTAACATGCTATAATATACAAAGTATTTAAACATGTGTTTGACATACTATAATGCTATAATGTATAATCTGGAAAACACTTGTCTAAATCAATTACCTGAGACATCTCAGGAAATGAAACATCTTTGTCTATGTGGTAATAAAGTACTACGCATTATTAGGTTAATGCTTTATAAGTATCTTATAATTTAAATGTGCCTTTTATAGTCGTTTTTTAACTATCAATTCATTTAAGAAAAACATACTTGACTATACGTTTTTTACCTTGAATATCCTGATCTTTCTAAATCATTGCTATAAGGTTTCCCTGGCACTAATACATATTTTTAAAAAGACATTTTCAAGATGGAATTTTTCATAGTTAGGTACATTTTCTTCTTAAGATGCAGAGAACTATGTTGTAAATGACACAGTATTTCTTAAGGACTTAACTTCTTCAACATTGTTAAAATGTAAATAAAATAAATAAAATGGAATTTGAATCCACAGGGTGTCTCTAATAGCTTCTCCTCCCTGACAGGGTGCTAATATGAGCCTTATCTAACCATTTTTACGACTGAAGAAACTGACCACTAGTTACCCACAGTGTTGCCATTGCTCTATGTCATTTTAATTCCAGGGGCAGTAGGCAATACCAGTACCTATGAATTACATGTTTAAAGGGGAACTTATAAATAATGAATGAACTTTGAGAGTTATTGGTATTTAAAGGATCATATTTTATGATGAACATTAAAAAGGATAAAGACCAGAGGATTGTACGTTCTAAACCTTGGTGTTAAAAAGTAGAATAACGTCTTTTAAATATTTTGTTGCATTTTTATTTATATTGTGTGTGTCTGTGTATGTGTGTATCTGTGTGTGTCTTTGTGTGTGTATGTGTGTGTATGTGTATCTGTGTGTATGTGTACCTGTGTGTGTGAGGGAATGTGTATGTGTGTGTATATACTTGTGTGTATTGTATATCTCTGTGTGTATACCTGTGTGTGTATGTCTGTGTATACCTCTGTGTGTGTGTGTATCTGTGTGTGTCTTTGTGTGTGTATCTGTGTGTCTCTTTGTGTGTCTATGTGTGTGTGTATGTGTGTGTATGTTTGTGTATCTCTCTGTGTGTGTATATCTCTCTGTGTGTGTATACCTGTGTGTGTGTATACCTCTGTGTGTGTGTATCTGTGTGTATGTGTGTGTATGTGTGTGTATCTGTGTGTTTGTGTACCTGTGTGTATACCTGTGTTGTATGTGTGTGTACCTGTGTGTGTGAATGTATGTGTATGTGTGTGTACCTATGTGTGTGTATCTGTGTGTGTCTATACCTGTGTGTGTGTGTACCTCTGTGTATGTATTTGTGTGCGTGTATCTGTGTGTGCGTTCTTGTGTGTGTGTCTGTGTGTGGGTGTATCTGTGTGTGTATCTGTATGTGTCTGTGTGTGTGTGTATCGGTGTGTGTATCCATGTGTGTATGTGTGTGTGTAATTGTGTGTATATCCATGTGTATCTATATGTATATCTCTGGTGTGTATGTGTGTGTATCTCTGTGTGTGTGTGTGTGTGTGTGTGTGTGTGTCCCTGTGCATGAACGCATGTGCAGCAGTATTCATGTGGAAGCTAGAGGACAACTTCAGAGTTTGGTTCTCTCATTCCACCATAATAAGTGTCTTTTTCACCTTTACCCAATAAACCAACTCTAAGGATAACTTCTTTAAATTGTGAAATATAAGAATAAATGTTGAAAACACTGCTAGATATCTCAGCTAGAGATCATGTCTATAACAATAAAAACATAGATTAGGACTTACAGTTAAATGATTTTTATTATTATTACTATTCCATTTGAACAAATCCCATCTAGAGATTAAATAAAAATATTGTCAAATCCTGTGTTGTGACAGTACCTGTTGTATTCTTGCTTGGTTTTATATGATTGTTGAAGGCAAGATTATAGGACAATATGATATGTAAAAAATGTAATTCAAAATTTAATTCTAAGTGCTAAAGTCAGTCTTAAGACAATCTGGAGATAATTTCATCTAACATTTGAGAGATGACATCTCAGATTATTACTCCTTTACTCTTTGTATTAGTTATATTGGTGTACTGAAGGTGGCTAGGTGTCTGTCTCCTTGGATTAGCACTCTATCTCCTACACTGATGTAACCTCAGAGAAGACTGTGTTCCCTTAAAAAGCTACATAAAATGGGATCATGCTTAACAATCCACAAGAAACTAATAAACGAGAATATGAATCTCCAGTCATGAATGACAGCATAATGAGAAATAAAAGAGAAATACAGAGAAATCTAGATGCTTGTGCAGCCTGACAAGCACGCTGTGTTCCCAGGAGGAATGTCATTTATTATTTATTCATCAAATGTGTATTGATGTCTGATTTATACCAGACATTGTGCCAGACAGTGGGATGAAAAATCAAATAGGGCATAGTCTCTGCCATCACAGAGCTTATCGGCTAGTGAGAGAGACAGCCAAGGAAAAATAACATTTATAGCAGTATGAAGCAAAGAGGCTTCCAGACCTGAACAGGCATCTGGAAAGGTTTCCCTGAGGGGTAAAAGGAGGTGAGGCAGAAAGTAATGAGTGGTTAGGCATACTGGTCCAGCAGATCAACCTGGCACTCAGGCAGGGTGAGAGTGCTTAGTACTGGTGGTGACTGTGAAAGGGCATGCCCTCCCTGTGGTGCCTGACTATAGATATCCCTGAACACTGAAGTGTCTGGTCACTGTATACCTGAGTTGTATTACATACTATAGATTTAATTATCTAGCCGTTCAGTGGAGTCTTTGGACAACTACAATATGTCAGATACTTACGAGATGCTGTGCATTGAAAGGGAACAAAACAAAATGTCTGACAATGATAGAATTTAGAATGGATGTAAATATATATATATATACCTTCCCTTGAGCCAGCTCCCCATCAGTGACTTTTTCATTTCCCTACAAAATGTTGTGGTGTTTTGGGGACCATTTCTACTTCCTCATCTTTCATTGTTTCGCTGTGTATAGTAAATCTGCTTCCCCCACCCCTCCTGATGATGTGATAACTATCTCCAGATACCAAAAAGCCACCACCTTACCTTATACAAAGTCTCATCAGAGGGAGATATAGGTTCTTACTCTTTTATGTGTTTTTTTTTTCCGGAGCTGAGGACCGAACCCAGGGCCTTGCGCTTGCTAGGCAAGCACTCTACCACTGAGCTAAATCCCCAACCCCTCTTTTATCTGTTTTGAGCTTTGCAGTTGAACGGCTCTGTTTCTCACTGGCTTCTTTAGTTTTTGTACATTTCTAGTGTTCTGCTCACTCTTGCCTTGGCATCCATTCATCTTAAAATTTCTCATCTCCTATGCCTCTAAGGTACATATGTGCCTCATTTATAGAACCATTCATTTAAATATATAGTAAATGAAAGAAAGGGAGAGGATTAGACTGACATTTTATAAAAGATTATTTGGCAGTCTCCAAAACTGTTCAGTTAATGTGTAGATGTGATTAGACAGAGCCAAGATAGCTGACAGATTTAATTGTAAGTTGAGACCTAGTACCCAAGAGTCTGGAATGTTCTTTTTTAAATAATATGTTTATTCTTAGAAAGTTACATACATTTTTACATTATATTTTTCATTTGCATATACATATACATGTACACATACATATACCACTATCTCCCTCAGACTTCTAGGTTTAGTATCCATGAATTTATTATGGCAATTAGTATATCTTCTCTTTTGAAACAACCAATCATTCACTAAAGGACATGACTTGATTTTACCAGGTGTCTTAGCAATCTGTTATTTTCTAAGAAACAGAAGTAAGAGCTGTAAGCACAACAGAGTGAGACTTGATAAAATGTATGCCACAGTGGCTGTTTGCTGTTCCTGGCTCTCTGCAGGACTTGGGTGCATCCTTTGTGAAGACTCTTTCTTTCCTTCCATCCTCATCACACAAACAGTATTTGTTTCAGGTAATTTATTCCTACCTAGAGTAGCTAATTAGCCTCTCTTTCTCCTTCTGTCTTGTTTTTTAAATTGCTGGGAGGGGGTGGAAGGGAAGAAAGGTTCGACAGGACTGCAGACCTGAGTTCTGACAACAAAGACTGAAGCAGTAATTACAGAGTACAGAGTCTCTGTGTGGCGTCTGGTGAGAGGCTGTCCTCACTGTGGAACCTTCTGTTTTGTCAATATTCTTACATCAGTGCTTGGCAGTTGCTTCAGCTGCTTCAGGGTTTCTGCATATAAAACAGACAAAGTCACTAATATCAACTCAGTGCTGCTTTAAATTTTCAGTGACAAATCCTGTTTTAGAAATATGCCTGTGCTGGAGGCTCACATCAAACTCTTTAACATTTACAATTGTCCCTCTGGTGGGCGAGTCTAGATCCTTTCCTAATTTACCTGTTGTTGATTTCCTGGATCTTTTTAAATCCCTTGCAACCAAAGATGGTCTTTCCATCAGAGAAGCAATTAACCAAATTCCTGACTTTAGTGTCTGAGGCATCTGTTTTAAAAGCATAAAAATTTAGGTGAAATCCCAGCACAGGAAAGGTATGTCAGACCAGAACAAACAGGCATGGGGAGTTACCTGCAGGGAATTCTTTAAGAAGAAGCATATGTACAGTTAAGAGTAAGAGGATGTTATGATGAGCAGAATTCATTTGGTGACTGCCAAGACTAGAAGATTAGAAATCTATCACAAATCATCATAACTCATAGTTTGCAGTTTTACCTGACCAGAATAATGTGGCTTATTACTTTCAGATGCAAGTTCAAATCTAAATTAGTCATAGAGGTCTCACTCAACTTTCATCTAGCATACATGGTTGTCTTTTGTTGGTTTCTTTGGTCTTTAAGAGGGGAACAATTTTTAAAACATCATGCATTACCTGAGCTTGGCAGATTGCTTAAGCAGATAAAAAATGAATGCCTTGTTTCACAGAGGGTTCTCTTTAAATGATTGTTACAGAAGAGACTAAACAATTATCAAAATGTCCTGTTATTATTTTCAGTCTTGGAATCAAATTAGTAACCAATGAGACTTAAGGGAGGGAGAGTTTACTTCAGCTTACAGTTTGAAAGGATGCAGTCTCTCCTGATGGAAAAGTCATGGTGGTAAGGGCAGGGGCAGGCAGGTCCCTTAACATCAGGACATGCACAGATCATTGATTGCCATTGCCTCTTTATTCAGTTCAAGAAGTAGTCCAGGAATTGATGTTAGCAAACTTGAGGTTGTGCCTTTCCTCCTCAATTAACCTTATCTAGAAAATCTCAGACATCCTTAGAAGTTTGTTTCCATAGTGATTTTAAATTCCATCAAGTTGATGATTAAGATTAACTATACATCCTGAAAACAGTTGTCTTGCTTATAAGTTAATAGGTGCTTGCCCCAATCTCTTGTTAAGATATTATTTTGTCACTATTGTCTCTTTCTCTTCTAGCCTTCCATAGCTGTCAGGTACAAGCTGCTGATCACACCGACTTCAACCATGAACCTCTTGGCAGTACTGGCCTCTTGAATGTGTAAAGTTTGACACTCTGCTGGTTTCTCATGAGTTAATCATTTCCCCCTTTTCTTTCCTATCTTTGAAATTCCCAGTGTGGTCCCTGATAGACACTGTATCTCTTTTGGGCTCTGAATCTGAAAGAAAAGCCTGAGAAGGAAGTCAGGAGTGCACATAAAATAACACTCTCAATTCAGAGTGCTGCTTTTGTGCCACTGTATGGCTGCCATTTCACTTAAAACATTTAGGGAGGATGATGTGGTCTTTGATAGGTGTGAGGACCTGGTGGTCCTTATCACGTGTAGCTTCCACTTTCTATCAAATTAAAATCTCTATTTAGTGACAGGTGTCAATAACATAAAACTAATTTTTAATACTTGTTTTAATGGCTAAAAGGAGTTCATACATATTATCAAGTACTTAAATTGAAGGAAGGTCTATACAATATATATCTTTTTTTCATATTCAAATTATTTATTATTTTTTGTGGGGTTGGGAGATCATACTGACACAGTGACTATAAAGGCCCATTAAGAGAATATTTGTTTCTTTATGGTCAAGAAGGAAGGTTCTGGAGTAGGTGGTAGTGCTACAAGCCTTTCATCCCAGCACTCTGCAGGCAGAGACAGGCCGATCTCTGTGATTTTGAGGCTAGCCTGGCCTACAAGCAATTTCCAGGACTTCCAGGGCTGTTGTAACACAGAGAAATCCTGTCTCAAAACCAAACCAAACAAACCCTGCCCCCCCAAAAAGCAACAACAACAACAACAACAACAACAACAACAACAACAACAACAACAACAACAACAAAAATGGTTGAACTTCCCTCAAGAAAAATGGTGGAAAATTTTCCATTTAATGAGATTATGCTTTACTTCCCAGAATCCTCAGCCCATGGAACTCTTTCCTATTATCATGTGCTTCTGGTTCTGAGCATTCTAATTCTTTCTCTAGTTACATGTTTACTAGGCAGCTTAAGCCAAAGCCTTTCTGTCTTATCAGTTCTCTCACCTCTGGGCAGCTGCTGAGAGTGACTGCTTACCTGCCTGCAAGTTTTTCTTTTAAACCTTAACTGTCCTCTTTAAATAAACGTTGGCTTCACTTGACTTTAAAAATTATGCCTTTTAAATCTGTAATTGGAAGAGAAAACAAACCCATTTCTGTGGCTCTAGAGAGTATCAGTAACCAGGGTCTTGCATGTGCACTTTTCCTTTTTTAAAAAACTAGTTCAGGCCCGAGACCAGAGAGGAGAACGCGTAGTGCCATCTGGGTCCCCTGTGCACAGGGACCCAGGAGAAGTAGGGGCAGGCCCTTCTGGTTGCAGACCTCATGGAGAGCTGAAAGTCAGGCCCGAGGCCAGAGACCAGCGGTAAGACCAACTTTTCTGCCCCAAGTAACCAGCCTGGTGGACTCAGGACACAACAACAAAATTCCTCTGGGACCAGACACTTCCAGTTTCTAGCTGGTGCCTGAACCTCACTGATCCCAGGCCACAGCTCCCTGCTCCCAAACCCCATAGGAGAGAGAGCTGGTCACACATAAGTGTGGGCAATCCTGAGACTGCAGGTCAGGAGAGACCACCACTTCTGCCCACATTTGCCCATATCCTTGGCATAAGAGGAAACTGTATGGTGCCTCTGGGCATGGGAAGATTGGAGCAGTCAAGCTGCAAGAGCCCTGTGGTCCAGACTGTGCCCAGATCTGAAAGGACCTGGTCAAACAGCTCCCTGTACCCAAATCCCAAGGGAGGGAGAACTGCACCTTCAGAGGTGCAGACATGCCTGGGAAACCAGAGGAGACTACTCTCTGCCCACATTTCTTACTCTAGAGGAGAACACCTAATGCCATCTGTGTCCCCTGCACACAAGGACCTAGGAGAAGTAGGGGCGGGCCCTTCTGGTTCCCGCCCACAGGGACAGCTGAAAGCCACTGGACAGGAACAACTACACGCCTGAGAGCAGAACACACTGTTCCCATAACTGGCTGAAAGAAAACAGGAAAACAGGTCTACAGCACTCCTGACACACAGGCCTATAGGAAGGTCAGAAATAGCAAAACAAGGTAATACCATAGACAACCTGATGGCGAGAGGCAAGCACAGGAACCCAAGCAACAGAAACCAAGACTATATGGTGTCATAGGAGCCCAATTCTCCCACCAAAGCACACACTGAATATCCAAACACACCAGAAAAGCAAGATCTAGATTTAAAATCACATTTGATCATGATAATGGAGGATTTTAAGAAAGACATAAAGAACTCCCTTAGAGAAATGCAGGAAAACACAAGTAAACAAGTAGAAGCCCTTAGAGAGGAAACACAAAAATTCCTGAAAGTATTACAGGAAAACACCATCAAACAGGTGAAGGAAGTGAAAATGGAAATAGAAACAATAAAGAAAGCACAAAGGGAGACAACCCTGCATATAGAAAACCAAAGGAAGAGACAAGGAGACATAGATACAAGCATCACCAACAGAATACAAGAGATAGAAAAGGGAATCTCAGGAGCATAAGATTCCATAGAAATCATCAACACAGCTGTGAATGATAATGGAAAATGGAAAAAGCTACTGGCCCAAAACATACAGGAAATCCAGGACACAATGAGAAGGTCAAACCTAAGGATAGTAGGTATAGAAGAGAGTGAAGACTCCCAACTCAAAGGACCAGTAAATATCTTCAACAAATTCATAGAAGAAAACTTCCCTAACCTAAAGAAAGAGATGCCCATAAACATATAAGAAGCCTACAGAACTCCAAATAGATTGGACCAGAAAAGAAACTCCTCCCATCACATAATAGTCAAAACACTAAATGCACAAAACAAAAAAAGAATATTAAAAGCAGTAAGAGAAAAAGATCAAGTAACATATAAGGGTAGACCTATCAGAATTATACCAGACTTCTCACCAGAGACTATGAAAGCCAGAAGATGCTGGACAGACGTATACAGACCATAAGAGAACACAAATACCAGCCCAGGTTACTGTATCCAGCAAAACTCTCAATTAACATAGATGGAGAAACCAAGATATTCCATGACAAAACCAAATTTACACAATATCTTTCTACAAATCCATTCCCACAAAGGATAATAAATGGTAAAGGCCAACACAAGGAGGGAAGCTACATCCTAGAAAAAGCAAGAAGCTAATTGTTTTGCAACAAAATAAAGAGAAGATAAGGACACAAACATGATCTCACCTCCAAATACAAAGATAACAGGAAGCAACAATCACTATACCTTAATATCGCTCAACATCAATGGACTCAATTCCCCAATAAAAAGACACAGGTTAACAAACTGGATACGTAATGAGGACCCAGCATTTTGCTGCCTACAGAAAACATACCTCAGAGACAAAGACAGATACTACCTCAGAGTAAAAGGCTAGAAAACAACTTTCCAAGAAAATGGTCTGAAGAAGCAAGTTGAAGTAGCCATTCTAATATCAAATAAAATCGATTTTCAACCAAAAGTCATCAAAAAAGATGAGGAAGGATACTTCATATTCATCAAAGGAAAAATCCACCAAGATGAACTCTCAATCCTAAAACTATGCTCCAAATACAAGGGCACCTACATACATAAAAGAAACCTTACTAAAGCTCAAAGCATACATTGCACCTCACCCAATAATAGTAGGAGATCAGATAGAAGGGGAGGGGAGGGGTTAGGGGGATGTTGGCCTGGAAACTGGGAAAGGGAATAACATTCGAAATGTAAGTAAGAAATACTCAAGTTAATAAAGAAAAACGGAAAAAATAAATAAAAAATATTTCAAGCAGAAAAAAAAGTAATATTAGGAGATTTCAACACCCCACTCTCATCAATGGACAGATCATGGAAATAGAAATTAAACAGAGACATAAACAGACAACAGAAGTTATGAACCAAATAGACTTAACAGATATTTATAGAACATTCTATCCTAAAACAAAAGGATATACCTTCTTCTCACCACCTCATGGTACTTTCTCCAAAATTGACCATATAATAGATCATAAAACAGGACTCAACAGATACAGAAAGATAGAAGTAATCCCATGTGTCCTATCAGACCATCACAGGCTAAAGCTGGTTTTCAATAACAATAAGAAAATAACGCCCACATATATATGGAAGTTGAACAATGCTCTATTCAATGATAGCCTGGTCAAGGAAGAAATAAAGAAAGAAATTAAAGACTTCTTAGAATTTAATGAAAATGAAGGTACAACATACCCAAACTTATGGGACACAATGAAAGCTGTGCTAAGAGGAAAACTCATAGATCTGGGTGCCTGCAGAAAGAAACAGGAGAGAGCATATGTCAGCAGCTTGACAGCACACCTAAAAGCTCTAGAAGAAAAAGAAACAAATACACCCAGGAGGAGTAGAAGGCAGGAAATAATCAAACTCAGAGCTGAAATCAACCAAGTAGAAACAAAAAGGTCTATACAATATGTATCTTGACTAATCTTCTGTTTGGCAGAAGATAAGGAGGCACTGGAGTTTCAGCTGATGCATAAGTAGAAGAGCAAGGGCTTGGCTCCAGAATGTTAAGCAACCTCTTCTCACTTGTTCTACAGAAATATTTTATCTTCTTAATTTGTATAGTAGTAAAATATTGCAAGATTTGATTGGGGACTTATGCTGCACCATTTTTAAATCTCCCTATTTCATTGCTATAGAACTAGTCTTGTTTTTTTAATGGATATTTCAAATTCCCACTTCCCCCTCCTATGCCCTTCACCTGGTGCTTCTATGAAAACAATCCCCTCCTACCCACCCACTCTCACTTCAACACTCTGACATTCCCCTACACTGGGGAAATGAGCCTTCAGAAGACCACAGACTTCTCCCATTGCACCAGACAATGCCATCCTCTGCTTCACATGCGGCTGGAGCCATGGGTCCCTCCTTTGCTCTTTCCCTGCCTATTCGGTATAGTGCTTGAAGTTCTAGCCAGAGCAAATGGACAACAAAACGAAATCAAAAGGATACAAAATGGAAAGGAAGAAGTCAGAATATCACTATTTTCAGATGATATGATAGTATACTTATACTAGTGACTCTAAAAATTCCACCAGATAACACCTACATCCAATAAACAACTTTTACAAAGTGGTTGGATGTAGAGTTAACTCAAACAAACCGTAGCCTTCCTCTACTCAAAGAATAAACAGGTTGAGAAAGAAATTAGGGAAATAACACTCTTTACAATAACCATAAATAACATAAAATACCTTGGAGTGACTCTCACCAAGCAAGTGAAAGAAATATATGACAAGAACTTCAGTCTCTGAAGATAGAAATAGACAAAGATCGCAGAAGACGGAAAGATCTCCCATCATCATGTAGTAAAAATGGGCATTTGGCGAAAAGTGATCTACAAACTCAGTGCAATCCCCACCAAAATTCCCACTCAATTCTTCATAGAGTTAGAAAGAATAATTAGTCTTGTTTTTTGATGTGTGATTTTAGTAGCTTCCAGCAGAGTATCTGCAGCATATATTTCTCTATGTCTTTAATGTGAGGTTTGTCTACAGTGAATTAAAGGGGGAAGGTGGAGTATCAACAGAAGTGTTAAAAAGCATCAAAAATTTTCATTTGTTATTCTTGTTTGTGTTATGTCACTTCAATAAGATTTCCAGTATAAATGGTACTTTAAACTTAGGCTGAACATATGTGACAAACTTTAACTCAACCTTCGCTTGGGTCCTTCATAATATGCACTCTGAACAGAGCTGCTTACAGCCATTCCCCCTAGATCAGCCACAATCCGTGGACCCAAGGTGAAAGAAGCAAAATAGTCAATTGCTGCTTTCATATGACACTGGGGTTAGGAATCTTTTATCTTAAACCATTATTGTAACTATATTTGGTAATATCTTCAAAAATATTTTGTATTGAATATAAGAGCTATGCAAGTCTTAATATGATCCTATTGTTTATTTGAAAAGGAAGCTTTGGAATTCCATATAAATATAAACATAAAGAAATCTGAAGTTGTAAAATCTATCAATTAAATAAAGAGGTTTTGGAAAATGTTATATTTTTCCTATGTAAAATTTTAAATATGACTTAAAAAACTTGCTATTCAGAATTTTGAAAACTCAGAAAAATGTGATAGAAATCATTAGAATATTTCAAAAATTTCCGTTGTAACAGCACTTTGAAAATATCCATTACTGTGCTTCAATTTTGTTTAGAAGATATATGTCTATATTGTTTCAAAGACTTTAATTTGTATGCAAATTCATTGATAGAGTGTTTGATAGATATTTCAAACATGAAGTGAGGGTCTTTTTGAGATTATAATATAATTAAATTTCCCTCTTACATTTCCTACCTCCAAAAGCTCCTATGTACCCTTTCCCTCCCTCTCTCCCTCTCTCCTTTAAATTCACAGCCTCTACTCTTCATTAGTTCTTAAACCATGCATGTAATATATATATATATATATATACTATATAGTATATATATGTATATAATATACTATAGTATATTAATATACTATAATAATAGTATACTAATATACTATTATTGCAAATAGTACCAGGTGCGTCAATGTTACCTTTAGGTATGTGTTTTGGACTGAGCGTTTGGAAATGGACATTCGGTGTGCTCTTCCTTGGGGATGTCTTCCTCTTCCCCTCCCAGCTTACCTAAGCTGACTATCATACTTTGTGGAGGATTGCGGCTTCTTTGACTTTTCCACATCCTTCCTGATGTCTCCTTTGTTTCTTTGTTCAGCTCACCATTTCACAATCATGTTGGTCCGAGTTTCTGAGTGTAACCTCTGGCATTACAAGAAGACAGAAACTCCTAGTAGAGTCCCTGATCCTCTGGCTCTTTCAATTTTTCTGCCCCCCTTTTTGTATTCTTTTACAATATTCCCTGATCCTTAAGTGCAGGAAACATCACAGTGTATTTATTGAAGACATCATGTATCCTAAAACAGCACCTCATGGTATCTCCTACAAAATTGACCATATAATTGGTCACAAAATAGGTCTCAATAGATATAAGAAAATTGAAATAATCCCATGCACCCTATCAGATCACCATGTAATAAGGCTGCCCTTCAATAACAACAAAAACAACAGAAAGCCCACAAATACATGGAAGCAGAACAACGCTTTAGTCATTGACAATGTGGTTAAGGAAGAAATAAGGAAAGAAATAAAAGACATTTTCAAATGTAATGAAAGTGAAATGACAACATACCCAAATTTATGGGTTATAATGAAAGCAGTGCTAAGAGGAAAACCCATAGCTCTGAGTGTACCAAAAAAGAAACTGGAGAGAACATACACTAATAGCTAGACAGCACACTTGAAAGCTCTAGAACAAAAGGAAGCAAATTCACCTAAGAGGAGTAGACAGCAGGAAATAATAAAGCTCAGAACTGAAAGCAACCAAATAGAAACAAAAAGAACTATACAAAGAGTCAACAAAACCAGGAGTTGGTTGTTTGAGAAAATCAACACGATACATATACTCTTAGTCAGACTAATCAGAGGGTACAGAGACAGTACACAAATCTAAAAAATAAGAAATGAAAAAGGAGACCTGACCAAAAAAACTGAGGAAATTCAAATAAAATTATTAGGTCCTACTGCAAAAGCCTATGCTTAACAAGCCTGGAGAATCTTGAGGAAATTTACAATTTTCTAGACAGATACCAGGTACCAAAGTTAAATCAGGATCAGATAAACCATCTAAACAGTCCCATAACCCATAAATAGAAGCAGTCATTAAAAGTATTCGAACCAAACAACAACAACAACAACAACAACAACAAAAACAAAAACAAAAAACCTAGGACCAGTGTTTAGGGCAGAATCCTATCAAACCTTTAAAGAAGAACTAATACAATACCCTTCAATCAATTCCACAAAATAGAAACAAAATGAACACTACCCAATTTGTTCTTTGAAGCCACAATTATGCCTATACCTAACCCACACAAAGACCCTACAAAGAAAGAGAACTTCGAACCAATTTTCATTATGAATATCAATGCAAAAAAAGTAACTCCATAAAATTCTCACAAATTGAATCCAATGCCACATCCAAACAATTATTCAAAATGGTAAAGTAGGCTTCATCCCAGGGATGCAGGAATGGTTCAACGTATAAAAATCCATCAACATGATCCACTATGTAAACAAACTAAAGGGAAAAAAAACCACATGATCATCTCATTAGATGCTGAGAAAGCATTTGAAAAAATTAAGCACCACTTCCTGACAAAAGTATTGGTAGTACAGGAACTCAAGGCCCACATGTAAATATAGTAAAAGCAACATGCAGCAAACCAGTAGCAACACCAAATTAAATGGAGAGAAACTTGAAGCAATCCCACTAAAATCAGGGCCTAGACAAGGTTGCCTAATCTCTCCCTACCTATTCAATATAGTGTCAAAGGGCCAGAGCAATTCAACAACAAAAAGAGGTCAAAGTAATACAAATTGGAAAGTAAAAATCATTATATTGTCATTGGCAGGTGATATAATAGAATACTTAAGTGACAACAAATTTTCCACCAGAGAACACCTAGGCTGGGTATAAAACTAATTCAAACAAATCAGTAACCTTCCTCTATTCAAATGATAAACAAGGAAATGACACCCTTCACAATAACCACAAATAATATAAAATACCTTGCTGTGACTCTAACCGAAGAGGTGACAAGAACTTCAAGTGTCTAAAGAAAGATATTGAAAAAGATCTCAGAGGATAGAAAGACCTCCCATGCTCATGGATTGGCAGGATAAATATTTTAAAAATGGCCATCTTGCCAAAAGCAATTTGCAGATCAACGCAATCCCCTTCAATATTTCAACTCAATTCTTCATAGAGTTAGAAAAAGCAATTTCCAAATTCATTTGAAATAACAAAAAAAACCAGGATAGCTAAAACTATCCTCAACAATAAAAGAACTTCTGGGGGAATTACCATCTCTGACCTCAAGCTGTATTATAGAGCAATCATGATACAAAACAGGATGTTATTGGTACAAAGACAGACAGTGAGATCAATGGAATAGAATTGAAGACCCATAAATGAACCCACACACCTATGGTCACTTGATCTTTGACAAAGGATCTAAAAGTATCCAATGGAAAAATGACAGCACTTTCAACAAAAGGTGCTGGTTTAATTGGAGTTCAGCAAGTAGAAAAATGCAAATTGACTCATTCCTATCTCCTTGTACAAAGCTCAAATCCAAGTGGATCATAGACGTCCACATAAAGCCAAATACTCTGAAAGGAATAGAAGAAAAAGTGGTGAAGAGTCTTGAACAGGGAAAATACCTGAACAGAACTCCGATGGCTTATGCTCTAAGATCAAGTATCCATAAAAGGGACCTCATAAACTTGCAAAGCTTCAGTAA
Source organism: Rattus norvegicus (assembly GCF_021556685.1). Taxonomy (NCBI): domain Eukaryota; kingdom Metazoa; phylum Chordata; class Mammalia; order Rodentia; family Muridae; genus Rattus; species Rattus norvegicus. The sequence goes on from NC_141535.1 coordinate 126,901,605, forward strand.
AGCAAAGGACACTGTCAATAAGACAAAATGGCAAGCAACAGATTGGGAAAAGATCTTTACCAATAAATCTTACATTTGATAGAGGGCTAATATCCAATTTATGCAACAACTCAAGAAGTTAGGCTCCAGAGAATCAAATATACCTATTAAAAATGGGGCACAGAGCTAAACAAAGAATTCTCAACTGAGGAATACCAAATGGTTGAGAAGCATCTAAAGAAATGTTAAACATCCTTAGTCATCAGGGACGTTCAAATTAAAACAACCCTGAAATTCTACCTCACACCAATCAGAATGGCTAAGATCAAAAGCTCAGGTGACAACAGATGCTGGTGAGGATGTGGAGAAAGAGGAACACTCCTCCCTTGTTCATAGTATTGCAAGCTGGTGCAACCACTCTGGAAATCAGTCTGGTGGTTCCTCAGAAAATCGGACATAGTACTACCTGAGGACCTACCTAACTATTCCTGGGCATACTCAAAAATACTCTAACGTACAACAATGGCATATACTCCACTATATTCATAGCAGCCTTATTTATAATAGCTAGATGCTGGAAAGAACCCAGATGTCCTTTAACAGAGGAATGGATACAGAAAATGTAGTAAATTTATACAATGGAGTATTACTCAGCTATTAAAAACAGTGACTACATGAAGTTCTTAGGCAAATGGATGGAACTAGAAAATATCCTAAGGTAACCCATGCATGATATACACTTATAGATAAGTGGATATTAGCCCAAAAGTTTGGGATATCTAAGAAAAAAATTACAAATCATATGAAGCTCACGAAGAAGCTTCCAAAATGTGGATGCTTCAGTTCTTCTTAGAAAGAAGAACAAAACACTCTTCAGAGGAAATACAGGGACAAAGTGCGGAGCAGGGACTGAAGAAAAAGGTCATCCCAAGACTTTCTTATCTGGAGATCCACATGCATCCATCAAACCCAGTCACTATTGCTTATGCCAAGAAGTGTTTGCTGACAGGAGCCTGGTATGGATGTCTCCTGAAATGCTCTGGCAAAGCCCTACTGATACTGATAAGTATGCTTGCAGCTAACCATTAGACTGAGCACAGGAACCCCAACAGAGAAGTTAGAGGAAAAACTGTAGGAGCTGAAGGTGTTCGCAAGACCATAGGAAGTACAACAATATCAACCAACTAGAACCCACCAGAGCTCCCAGGGACTAAATCACCAACCATTGTGTACACATGGAGGGACCCATGGCTCCAGAAGCATATGTTCCAGAGGATGAGCCTTGTCTAGCATTAATAGGAGGAGAAGCCTTTGTCCTATGATGGCTCATTTCCCCAGTTTTGGGGAATGCCAGAGCCTTCAGGTGGGAGTGGGAGCATTCTCATAGAAGCAGGGGTAGCAGGGACTGGAAGGGAGGACTGGGAATGGGGCTAACATTTGAAATATAAATACATAAAACATCCAAGAAAAATAAAATAAAAAATAAGTAAACCCTGAAATGTGTGAATGAGACAATTGTTGCTTAAATAAAATATGGTCATAATTCATTCTCTCTCTCTCTCTCTCTCTCTCTCTCTCTCTCTCTCTCTCTCTCTCTCTCTCTCTTTCTCTCTCTCTCCCTCTCCCCCACTCTCTCTCTCCCTTTCTCTCTATGTGTATGTGTGTGGAGGGGTGCATGGATTAAAAATAAAAGAAAGAAGAAAGCAGTTCCAGAGACCTGATCTGGGTCTGAACTGAGAACCTCCTTCTCAGGACACAAGGTTTATCTTTTCATAAGAAGACTCCTTGCGAGCTTCCAAAGGAGTGAGGCAACCAACAGTGCTGTTCAGTTATGATGCCCATGAACCATATCAACAACCAGCATGATACAATAACCCTAAGGGTGCAATAGTGGCACTCATACCTTGGCAGATAACAATAACACTCGTCTTGGACAGCTCACAAGAGATAAATCACGCATAGTACTGGAAACCTAGCTAACTTCTTTGTGCTTGTGAAGTCATGATAATTGGAAGAGGACCTACAACTACTGCTTTAGAAGAATTGCTTACAACAATTTATGAATAATTCATCTTATCCTATAGCTAATTGTAGTATCTGCTCCTCACTAAGGACATTTCTATTGCAATATATAGAGAGCACTACAGTCACTCACAACCAATCAAATGTTGTAGAACCTTGGTTTTGAATATGAAGATAAGTGGCAGTGCTTCTTTCCTTTGGACAGTTAGCTGGGGTATTCAGGAGATAAGCAGGTATAGGTCATCCAATCAAGATCATAGACAAATATGTAAAGGTAAAGTAGACAAGACAAGAACAACAACAGTGGCTGATAATGGCATTTTATGGAACTGACTCAAATATTTCAGATTATCATCTGAAGTGTTTTAGACTGAAACCTCCTGTTCCTAATTAGTTTGCATTATATGTCTATCTGCCTTGGAATATTTAAAACTCTAATGTAGTATAAGTTCTGTAAATTAAAACATGAAATAAATAACAAAATAAGAAAACAACATACTGGGGTTGGGGATTTGGCTCAGTGATAGAGCGCTTGCCTTGGAAGTGCAAGGCCCTGGGTTCGGTCCCCAGCTCCGAAAAAAAAGAACCAAAAAAAAAAAAAAAAGAAAACAACATACTTATATGACATCAGACATCACAGAGATAGTAAAATTGACTGAATTATAAAAAGTGGGGAAATTGTTGATGCTTAGAAAAACAAGGGATAATCATTAAAAACAAAGCTATATGACACAGAAATAAAGACGTTATCATTTTCTCTTTTGATTAATGTTTCAAATATGTTAAAATGCACAAAAACTTAGAAGTATAATATTACTTGTATCATTTTTGTATAAGATAACCATTCGAATTTTGTGGAAGTAATATATTGATATCTCTGAAGTTTTTACAGAGAAATTATATTGCCTTCTAGTTTCCTGTTATATGTGTGTGTGTGTGTGTGTGTGTGTGTGTGTGTGTTTCTTTTACAAAGAACCTTGTAGGTAAAAGGAAGAGATGTTTGTGTGTGTGTGTGTGTGTGTGTGTGTGTGTGTGTGTGTGTGCGCGTGTGCGTGTGCGTGTGTGTGTGTAGTAGGTCAATAGAAGTGCCAAGAAAGGACATAGTAGTGATGCAATATCTTGAATGAAAGCCATTACAGATCATTGAGGTGGGACAAGAAGTATTTGAAGAGCAGAGAAATACAATTCTGGGATGATGCCAGATCAATTGAACATCTCCATTATTGAAAGGAAAGGGGGCAAGAAAAATCAGTGAGTACATTTTATGACTAAAGTCTGAGTAGGACAGATAATGAGTAACTTATTGCCTTTTTTCAAAAAAGGACACATTTATTCAATACCAACTATCTTGTCCTCGTTTTACATAATACCAATTTTGATGGATGATTTTGAATTGACCTTATGACTAAATTTAAAATCACAGAGGTGAAGTCTAGGTACATTGTCAGGATATTTCCAGGTTAACTGAAAGGGCAACTCACATTGAATCTGACTGGCAATATCACACAGGATGGGGCCGAGTGATTAAAAAAATAGGGGGAAAAAAGAGAGCTGCCCCAGAATTAGTTCTACATTCTTCCTGACTCCTGTGTGTTAATACTTCCACTAGCTTCTACTATCCCCACTCCTTCCCATTATTGCCTAGAATCAACAGAGAGAACCAAGATAAATCATGACTTCTGAATCTCTGAGCCAAAATAATTTTTTTTCTCCTCTAAAAGGAATCATAAAATTTCACATCTATCTGAGGAACTATTGGCAACTGATGGTGTTGGGGGAAAAATCAATGTTTTTCAAGGAATGGAGTTAATGGATTTATACAAGATTATGTGAAAATAGAAGGGAAAATTATGAGAGGTCTAGGAAAGGAATCTGAGGAGAAAAATTGGATGATCAGAACATATTATATGTATGTATGGAATTCTCAAGCATTAAGAATAAAAAAAATGCCTAGAATTCAAAACCTCTTATCTAATTCGAGAAAGTAATTACTCTTGTCATTGGCAAATGAATAGCATTCCCACCCAGGTCTTTGCTATTTCTTTTTCATCTTATTCATTAAAGTAAACCAACTTGTCAACCATCATTTAGGTTGCTTCTGCGTTCAGAGATCCAGTTGTAAAATTGGCCACTAGTATCTTTTTTTTTAGACATATTTCTTTACTTACATTTCAAATATTATTCCCTTTCCCAGTTTTCTGTCCATAAGCCCCCATTCCCTCCCCCTCCCCCATATAGGTGTTCCCCCCATCCATCCCTCTTATGCCCCTCCACATTCCCCTGCTTAAAAGGGAAAGAAATATCCATAGGAGGGGATATGGAAGCAAAGTTTAGAGCAGTGACTGAAGAAATGGCCATTCAGAGCCTGCCCCACATGTGGTCCATATATATACAGCCACCAAAACTAGATAAGATTGCTGAAGCTAAAAAGTGCACACTGAAAGAAACCGGATATAGATCTCTCCTGAGAGACACATCTAGAGCATGTCCAATACTAGTATCATTATTGTTCAATCAAGAACCAATTGGAGAACAGGACCTTCAGCATTCACTCCTGATCAGAGCATCAGAACCACTCCCTACACCAATAATATTTAGGAAGCTACTTCTGCAGAAATCATTGCCTTCCTCCCTCCCTCCCTCCATCCATCCATCCATCCATCCATCCATCCATCCAGCCAGCCAGCCAGCCAACCACAATTTATTTATTTGTGTGTGCAGAGTGCAACTTGTTGGAGTCAGTTTTTTCCTTTCAGAAGGTGGTTCCTGTGGATCAAACTTGAGTGTTCAGGGTTTGAAGCAGCTGTTTCTACTTGCTGAAGCATTTTGCTGGTCCTGAAACAGCTATTACCATATTTGTTCTGGATCTCTGAATTTTTTGGCCTTTTACTTTGTCAGGGACCTAATATTTTCCTTAAAAAAGACTCAGTATGTATCTCTAACTCAAGCATTACAAATGAATAAAAGAATTGTTTAAATACAAATTCTGGGTGATTTGGTGGGAAAGATGTGTAGTTTAGTAAGTATACTAGTGGTCAACATTTATTGATCATTATTAGATAGGAAATATTTCATCCATTAATTTACCACTACAAAAGATGGCTTGCTTGCTGTAATTTGAATGTGTGTGCTCTAATGAGACTCATACGGAACTAGACATGGTGGCACATTATGCATGCTCGGCATGTGAGGTTTGGGCAGGAGGGGCATGTGTATGAGATTTGCTAGGCTTCAGTGCAAAACTGTCTCAAACATAGCACACAGAGCCATAATTTTAAGTCACAAGTAAGAAGCAAGCCAGTGTTTGGGTTCTCAGGACTCCTTTGTCATGTGCCTTTCTTGAAAGAGGCTTCACATGGCATTTAGCATCTTTAGCTCTTTGTTTCTTCCCACCAACGAAAGACAACATATCCAATTGGAGGATGTAGTGAAAGATACCCATCTGTTGGGATGGAAACCTTCATGGGAAATGATGCACTGTTTCTTGATCTTGTATTTCATAACACAAACTCCTAAAATTTGCAAATTAGTCCGTCTGAGGTATTTTATCACACCCCGAGGAATCTCATATAATTTATCATTTACGTTTCCATAGCCTGAACTTGGTGGATTCTCTAGTCATTTCTACTCCAGGACTTAAGAAGTTAAAGTAAGATTCGTACTAATTCAGCTTGAAATAAAACATTCATTTTCCCAGCAAATGCCAATTGAAAAATTTCTCCTATATTTGGCTCTCAAATTTGATTTTTGTTGAGACAAAGTTTTTGTTATGTAACTATGATTAAGCGGAACTCCCCATGTAGCCAACTTGGCCTCAGACTTGTGGCAATCCTCCAGAGCACTCGGAATGTAGGTGTGAGCCACTGCACCTGGCCTTCTCAAGTCTATTTGTGATTTGTTTTAGAATGCAGAATTTCGTTTTAAAATTTTAACTTAAATTGCATTAAATTCCAGTTTGATAACTTCCAGGGTTTTCCGTGAAGATCGGATAAAAATCAGGTGTCTCAATTCAGACTACTTGATCATGCAGCAGCTGTTTCTAGCCCATGCTCTAACCCATGTGGCCACATTCCAGGTTCTCTTATGCTGCAATGGTCTTATTTAAAGCACCCAAAGTTCATTCCTTCATCAATATTTTTGTTATCATGATCCTCATTTCCTTCGATTGTCTTAGATCTTGATCAAAGTTGCCTGCCTTTCATTCAGTTCTGGACTGAAATACATTCACAGAGATAGTGCAAAGTGTCCATTTCCTACAGTTTTAATCAAAATATCTTTTCTCACTTCCACTCTATACAACCATACACATATATAAAAACGTGTAGAGCTTTTCACTATTTAAAATTATTTTAAATATTTTTGATTTATTTTAAATATTAACATTCATGTGTCTGAATGTTTATCATACGAATATTTATTTTTTCTAGCTTCACTAGGCTGGGAACCAAAGCTGTCATCCTCTACTTATTTACCTGTTTTTAGAATAGCATCTAAACACTAATGTGTAAAATATATGGACACGTATTTAGAAATGTATATATTTCAAAAAAGGTAAAATTAATGAGCCAGAAAAAAATGGGAATACTTTACTTGGGCATATCTTAATTCTAAGACTCACAAATGTTTACTTTTCTAGTTAACCCAGAAAGAATAATCAAAATAGCATAGTGTTTTATGTTATGTCCATTCCTTCGCAGACTCATGAATGGTATGCTCAAATATTTATAGTGGAAATTTTAGCTCCAAACTAAACATGTAATGTAAATGTCTATTTCATGGAGTAGTTCTGGTTTCTAGAACATTTTTACCCAATTATGTGAAATGCAATTGGTGATTAAGTCTACGGGTATCAGTGAATTCACATCTTATCATGTGGTAAGCATTATAACATTTACTGTGACATCAGAAGCACATTGAGCTCTATTCACAGTGACAACCCTTTATTATTTTAGGTGTTTCCTTTTGAGCATCTAATATTTTGACTATATGTGAACTGTAGAATTTGTGATCAGTACAGTTGAATATCCAGGGCTTGCTACTAAATATTTTACAACTGGATCTCTGAATGCAGAAGCAACTTAAATGATGGTTGACAAGTTGGTTTACTTTAATGAATAAGAAGAAAAAGAAATAGCAAAGACCTAGGTGGGAATGCTATTCATTTGTCAATGACAAGAGTAATTACTTTCTCGAATTAGATAAAAGGTTTTGAATTCTAGGCGTATTTTTTTATGTTATTTGAAAAGGGATTGCAAAAGGAACACACATACTTTTTAAGTGTAATTACAATGCAACAGTTAGGGACAAGGAAAAGATTTAAGCTTAATCTCTTTCTAAACATTCCTTTCTTAACTTTAGATAATCCACAGTGTGTGTGTGTGTGTGTGTGTGTGTGTGTGTGTGTGTGTGTGTGTGTGTGTTTGCATGTACAGATACATGTATATGGATGCATGTACAAATGCAGGAGCACACACCTAAAACATAATTTGTATGTATAATTTTTTAAGTTTATACAACTGGATTTCTTAAGCAACTGGTTCACAAAATGCTTTGAAGTTAACCAGATATCTTTGTAATCTTAGAGAAGCTATAGCTAACATACTGCTCTTGACTGATTATATCAGCAATCACAAATCATACTTTAATGAAACAATTTTATGAACATTGCAGACTATTAATTCTTCCTTCTTTAAATAGCTCTACTATGAATACAGGGCAGCCACAATTCTTTCAGTAATGAATCTATTTGCCTCTATGTATGTGGAAGGACTTCATGACGTTTACAGTAGTGACAGATATCCATCAGAATCTCTTTAGTTCAGACTATTGCCCATTGAGGAACTTTAGACTTAAGTTAAAGTTTGGAGTTTAAAGTTTGAGTTGAAATTTCATATATCTGCTGGACAGTGCCTTGACTTTATATACTCTAAATGTTCTAGGGCATTTTAACATGGAATTCTATATAAATTCAGGATATCTCTGATTATATTGATTATATTTCTGGTTGTTTTGAGCATATATAGAGGACAGTGAAACTCCGACTTGATCATCAAACAACAAATGTCAACTGTATACTATTTTGAGTGGGAAAAATGGTTAAGTGTCAGAAACTATGGTCTTATTCCCATGAGACTTTTTGCCTTGGTGAAGTGTTATGTGCTAATGGGCAAGCACTGAGTTTCCTTTGCCTTGCATTGGACTTGAGTCAGGCTCATAAAATGACTTTGAGGTACACTATTGTATGTTTACTCATTATAGTCTAGGAGAGTGGTGCACAAAATTTTAAGCCTATTTTCATAAAGAGTAAATAATTCATATTTAATTTTGCTTTTATTATAGTTCACAGTTATTTATTTAATCACCTGCTGTTGTCAGGTTACAGACTTTCACATCTCTCCTTATTGGATCTCACGAAGTGTGCTTTTTAAGGCAAAACTGACTTTCATTTCATATGAAGCCAGGTACGTTTGTCTTGGCTTTGTTCTTTTCTAATTATTTTTTTTGATGCCTTTAAGGAAGCTATCTTGGCTCTTTGAGCATTTACTATGCTCAATACACATATTAATTTTTTGGCATGAACTTTTCCCTTAACTTGCTTGTTTAGAACAATGCCAGGACTGACACCAGTTTGCAAATGCTCCCAGCTAGGGTTGGGGATTTAGCTCAGTGGTAGAGCGCTTGCCTAGCAAGCCCAAGGCCCTGGGTTCGGTCCTCAGCTCCGGAAAAAAAAAAAAGAAAGAAACCAAACCAAAAGAAACCAAACCAAATGCTCCCAGCATCTATGGTAATACTTGTCAGGTTTTCCTTTGTAACCAGGTCATGTTGCCTCCATGTCTACGTTATTACCTTTCTAGAAATCCACATGCATGTAGCCAGAGGAAGGAATTCATGTTTTCTAAAAGGAAAACAAACCAAGTGCTGCTTCCTTTTCATTTCATCATTTAGGTAAGGTACTGAAAGAAGATTCTGTTAGAAGTTTAACTTGAACCTTCCTACAAAGCAGAGCTCCACCCTCTCTAGCCCTGGAGCTGATAAAACAAGTCACCATTATACCTCCCACAGAACATCACAGGCCTGTGCTTCCTTCATAGATCTCTGTACCAGATTGAAATGTACTAATGTCCCTTGCTGTCTTATAATAGCTCTGAAAAGAGGCACAGGGAAGGGAGGAGAGTAATGCTTTCTTTCCACTAAAATCTACAGGATAGTTACTCCCCACTTCTAAAATGAAGGCATCTTTCCTGCTCTAGGAAGAGCTTCCAAAATGAAGGTATCTCTCTCCCAGTTGGAGAAACCTCATTCTTACATACATGCTTCACCACGTCGTCATTCTAAAGAGAGACCATTTTGAATGGGCTCCCAAAATACATGGTAGAAACATAAAATAGGCTGCACAGAGGAAAGTCCATTAGATGCTGAGAATTTCTGTATAAAACCAGAATTTCTTGTTCCTTGATCACCGGCTGGTCCTGTTGACACAGGTAGGACCTGTTCTTCTTCAGGATGGAGCAAAGTGAAACAACAAAGCTATAGGGTTAGTTCTCTTTGCTCCTTTTAATTAAAAGATGCTACATGTTTCCATGGTTAAAAGAAGAGCTGATTATAGATAGGTATGACTTTACAGCTCATGCCTTTCCTTGGGGCACATTCTGCTCAGCCTCCCTCTAACTTTTTCTTTCTGGTTTGCAGTTTTGAACAACAATTCACTGTTGAGATCCCAGGGTTAAGTAGTGTGGGAAGTCATTTCAACTTAAGCATGTTAGGTTTGGATGAGGGCACAGAACTGTAGAAGAAATTGAAACTTACAATTGTGCTTAATTGGCTTAAACTCTTCAGCATATTGTGCTGAACTACACCGGGTAATACCGTGTACTGTTACACTGTGCAGATGTTAAAACGTAAAATCCTTTAAGTGCAAACAGCGCTTGTCACTCCATCAACTATTCAAATTGTCAGAGATGTATCAGCCAACCCTAACTACCCTCTGCAGGCAATCTGGAGCCAGCCTGCTGTTTAATAACCAGCATTTAACAAGAAATAACATGTAGATGTGGCGTGTGGTTTAAAACATTGTGTTAAGCATCATTAAAACTCAGTCTCCTAAGAACCTTATTAAAAGAGTTATTTCCTTGCTATAATAAAACATTTCTGTGTGACTGTTTCGATCTAGCTGTTAACAATACAAACAAAATGCCTCTTAATTTAGCATCCCACTAGAGGGCCATTGTGACTGTAGAACTGTTAAGGCAGGGAGAGAAAAAAAAATCCCAAATCACCCTTGCCAAATCCCCATTTTTCAGTGAAACTGAAGCACTAGGAGGCTTCGATTTTCAGATTTATTTTTACAGTGTTTTTTCTTCTTCTTTTTCTTCTTTTACACTCTGGACATTATTATTTGGGGCTGTGCCTTTGTTCACGAATGGAAGGAAAGTTTGCTAGAGACAGGAATCCTGCTTCTAGGAGTCAGTGTTTCCTAGTCATGGAATGGGTTGATGGAGACCTTAAATGTCTACATAGAATTTCCAGGGCATTTATGTGCTCTTGATTGTAGCATTAATTTGAAAAGAAAATGAAATTTGCTTACCCCAGAAAAGAATTAGCTTAAAATCCTCCCATCCTGCTACTACTCAAGAAAATGCATGCATAACTATGTCATTTAATGGAGATAATAATTCAAATCTTCTATGAAAGAAGTGTAAGGAAACCCAAGTCAGTGTTAGTTCTTTCCCCCCTTGGAAAATGTGTTAAAATAAGTTTTCTCTGAACTGCTATTTCCAGCACTTAATAGACAGCTTCAGGGCTGATGATATGGACAAAGCATGACAATGTGTTGACAGAGGATGTTAATGAGTTAGACTTAGGAAGATCTCATTGTGATTTTTGCAACCTCAAATAGCTCCTCTGACCTAGATGATTGAAAGTGAATGAAGAAATATAATATACCAATTTTATATATCATCATATCTTAGGTATAAAACTTGAATAAGTTAAGGTTTTTACTCATGAATGTTATGTATACCAAGGTTGAAGGAGGACAAAACTTGCATTCTAGATTTGTACAAGTTAATTGCTTTTATCAGAATAAACAGTATATGTAACGTAGATCTTGTAATATAAAACATATCAATCATTTCTAGCCAATGAGTCATAATTTACCTTTAAGTATGTTCGAATGGATGGATCACAAATACCAAAGTAGTTGCTTGTAATGTGTGGTGTGACTAGGTATGGTCCCCGTAGACTTATATGTCTGAATGGATAACCCAATAGGGTGTGATATTTTTAGGAGGTATAGCTTTGTTGCTACACCTATGGCATTGTTGGAGAAAGTATGTCACTGTGGGAGTGGGCTTTGAGGTCTTCTATATGCAAGCTATGTCCAGTGTGACACAAAGTCTTCTTTTGATGCCTGCAGATGAAGTTGTAGAGCTTTAAGCTCCTTTCCCAGCACCATGACTGTCAGCATGCTACCATGTTCCCCACCATGGTAATAACAGACTGAAACTCTGAAACTGTAGCTAGCCACAGTTAAATGTTTTTCTTTATAAGAGTTGCCATGGTCATGGTGTCTCTTCAAGTAATAGAAATCCTAAGACATTAAGTCATAAACATTTTTATAATGGTGTTTTAATAATATGAGCCATGAACTTTTTTTACATTAGATGGTAGGATATATACACTAAAATATTTATCCTAAAATTCTTTTCTGGAGATATTTAGATTTAACATATTTTTTAAAGTATCTTGATCACGTCTTTACTTCATGTGGAAGGAAGACATTCAAACAGATTAATTTCTGTAATACATTCCTCCTAAAGATTCAAGGAATGAACCATTGAAACTTGATTCATGAATCTGGGTAAATCATATGTTTCTTACCCAATACAATATGGGAATTCTGATGGTAACTGGTAGCATAGCCACTTAGAAAACTGAACTCATTACCCAATGAATGGTACATAAGGAGTGTAACTAGTGTGCCCATTAGAGGGTAGTGAAATATTTTCACATTTTCTCTTATATCTAAGCAGCACTACTGTGAATTTACTAGCCACCTTTCTACCACATTAAAATTCACTCAAGGCCCAATAAAATCTGCCAGTTGATTCCCAGGGGGCCCTCTGTAGACAGAGCCATTAGTGAAGTGCACAATTTAACTAGGGTATAGAGTGTGAAATCTCTTGAGAGTAGTGCGATACGTGATCTCAACCACAAGCAGCTGTGATTTCTTTTTGGAATCCCTCTGAGTCATGTCCCTCTGCAGCATTCTTTTGTATGCCTTTTTTCAGGCATAGTGTTCATCAACAATTGAAATATGTCACACAATAGTTTATCTTGATGGAAAATAGGTCTTCTACAATCAACTCAAAAGCATTATCTTGTTTATGGAAGTTACAGATGCAATACAAATTGAGTCTTTTTGCTTTAACTCTTATAAACAAGGCCTCCCTTAGAGAACATAATAGATTTCCTGAAATGGAAAACTTTGCAATATAATTTTCTTCTTGGTATTGATATGCAAGTAAAAGGCCTCCACTCTAAAATGTAAATATTTATTAATTAAAAACCAGCTCCATATGTAGCAGAGGATGGCCTTGTTGGGCACCAATGGAAGAAGAAGTCCTTGTCTTGCCAAGGCTGGACCCTCCATTGTATGGGAATGTTGGAGGGCGGGAAAGGGGGGGGTAGTTGGGGATGGAAACACCCTTATAGAAGAAGGGGAGGGGAATGCGATAGGGACTTATGTCTGGGAAACTGGGAAAGTGAATAAGATTTGAAATGTAAATAAAAAATACAATAAAAAAAAACCAAACCAAACCAAATATTTGAATGTTTACTGAGAATATTATAGATACAACATTGTAAGGCTAGAGATTTTGATTCATATATATATATATATATATATATATATATGAATATATATGTATATATGAATATACATATATATATATATATATATATATGAGATGAATCAGCAATGATGAGTATATACTGATCAAGCAGAGGATTCTAGTTCAATTCCCAGAATCAAAGTCATATAACCTACAATCACCTGAACTCCAGTTCAAGGAAATCTGATCCCTCTGGCCTTCATGAGCAACAACATACAATACCCACATGCAGGGACACACACATAGTTAAAACTGACAACAAGTCTTTAAAAGAGAATTACAACAATGACCTAAATGCAAAGGAAGTATACATAGGCCAGAGGTAGAACACCTCTGTTTGATTTTATTTTTAAAAATCACTGGAGGAACTTAGGATACTGGTCACTTTAACTCATAGTGTTGAGGAGTAAATAATATAGAAAGAGGATAAATGTTAGTGAATTTTGATGCCCACGGCATGTAAGACAGTAGATGTGGCATATGATGATATGTTATATTGAAGGATAGAATACTACAACCAGACTGGGACTAAACCACCAATCAAAGACTATACATGGAGGGACCCTTGGTTTCAGTCACATATATAGCAGAGGATGGAATTGTCTGGCATCAATAGGAGGCACATCAATGGCCCTTGGTCCTGTGAAGGTTTGTTACCCCAAAGTAGGAGAATGCCAGGGCATAGAGGTGGGAGTGGCTGGTTGGGTGGGAGGGGGAGCACCTTCATAGAAGCAAGGAGGGCATGAGAGAAGAGGGTTCCAGGAAAGGGGATAACGTTTAAAATGTAAATACATAAAATATCCAATTAAAAAAAGAAAGAAAAAGGTTAGATTTCCAATTGCTAGCTCGGGAAAAAGTCCAAATTATAAAAGAAGTTTCAAGAAATAGTACAAACTGAGCATGACTTTTATACTAATGTGTTTAGAAATTTTGTATCTATGTATGCATATGTGTATACATGTATATATATATATATATATATATATATATATATAAATTAATGATAAACTAGTTCTTGAATCTGAAAACAAGGAAGGAGTCTAGGGGAGGTTTGTGGGGAAGAAAGTAAGGAGAAAAGAGATGCAATTATAATTTCTAAAAGGAAAAGAAATAATTTCTAAAATAAAATTCTGCCACCTTTCACAAAAGGAATTTTTCTGTTGAATGTATTTTTTTTGTACCAATGTAAAGATAAAATATTTAAAAACTGTCAGTCTGTATCTCTTGATATTAAACAAGGATGCAATTCCTAAGAAAAACAAACAATATCAAAAAAATACACAAGAGAGAATATGATTAAGCTAGTTCAGTAAAATGGTGACAAACGTCTAAATTAGTGTACCCCAAGTCAAGAAAAATATGAAGACAGCCACTGGAGCTATAGTAAATAGAGTTTATAATACTTAAGAACTGATTAAATATGAACTTCATTTTAGAATAAAGGAAGGATATTGGGACATAGATGGCTTGAGCCTTGTGTTTGCTTTAATAGTCATCTGTATTCTAAAGAAAATAAATATTCTCACTCTATCCTTCCAAATTTTCTGTTTTGTGCTTTAAACATAGTTGGACAATGGCTTCCTGGCTTTTAGCGGTGAATCTTGTTTGGTGGCATCTTAAACACAGAGCTGGAGTCAAAACCTCTTTGCAGATTTGAATCTCATTCTTCCCTTACCATTCCTCACAACTGCTAAATGTTGTTCTATCTCCTTTTTGTCTTCCAAAATCTCATTACTCCTCTTTATTTACAGTGTCATGAACATCTACTAGGGTAATTTTTTACTGGCCTCTTTCCATTCTGTTGTCCAATACTGGCATCAAATGTCCTTTCAGACAAATAGCTATATGGAATGGAAGTCTTTCATTTTGGTCCTTGGACTTTACTCCCTCTTGTCTTCTCACATCACATTTTATATTACTCTTTAACTCCTATATCTGTACTATAACTATGCTTCAGTTATACAGCCTCGATTTCCTAAGTAAATGACTTGACATGTTCCTTTTTCTCCTCTGAAATCATTCATTTCTTCTTCCAACTCTTACCCCATTTCATTTTATATTTGCTTAGGCTTCTCACCTCAGCTCAGATATCATTTCACCAAGGAAATTTATGATCCCAGTAGAGTCAAGTCAGACTACAGTAATCTATTTATGTAATGTTCTAGGTTGTTTTGATACATTTCTAAATAAGTAGTCTTAAGACCATAGGACTGTGTAAAATTAAAGTGTAACAATTCAGAAAAAGCATGGTCCTAGGAGAAGGAATAAAATTTGAATGCAGAAAAATGTAATTAGCAGTTAAAGATTTGTGGAGCTTGTTTGTTACCAACAACAGATGTAGAAAACAAAATTAAAGGTCCCAGAATAAGAACAGTGAAGTAGGGAATAGCTGGGTCAATGATGTAGCAAAATCAGTTATGACTGTGCAGAAGACCAGTGGAGAATGCTTGCAAGGATGTTAAGGAAGACTTTTTGAAAAACATTTTGCAAGGATGTTAAAGAAGACTATTTGAAAAACATTAAGACACAAAGACCTAAAAATAGCTATGATGTGTTAGTAGAATGAGAAACAGATATTGGCTTTTGGACTATGAGAATTCCATAGAGAGAAAATAAACCCAGTAGCTAGATGCAGGAAAGAAAGCAGTAGAGGGGGAAGGGATTAAAATTTAGCAAGTTTTGTTGGACATGATGAGACAAAGAGAAAGAATAGTTATTTTTATCTAAGTGGAGAATTTAGATCGCAAACAGTCACTGTTGAAAACCTGGCCATAATCTCCATATGGTTAGGTGATATTACTTATCTCCTGCTACTGAATTTCCTGGACTGAAAGTATGACAATTGTATACGTCTCTGTGTTTAAACACATAAAATATAGACAGGGTGATATTATTGTTAGTGCTAAAGCCTGTCAGCTAGGCCTATAGGCTAAATCTTCTTCCACAGTTATTTTTGCAAGGATCATGATCTGAGAGCAATTTACAAGTTAAAAAATATCACAAGAAGAGTAACATTTACATTAGCTGTGTTATAATATGCCACACTTTGCTCTAAATCTCTCCATTTGTTAGTTCACATAATGTTTATAGTTGTTCTGCAAAGTACATGAAAGATCATAGAGCCAATGAGTAGGTCATACACAAACCAAAATTCAGGAAATCTTTCTGCAGAAACCTATTTCAAATATGAATATTTACTCAAGACAGTGAGAGAGAGAGAGAGAGAGAGAGAGAGAGAGAGAGAGAGAGAGAGAGATAGAGAGAGAGATCTATTTTGGTGAATTTTAAGAGTTCTGTTTCTTGTTCTAGAGAGGTAAAGGAAGACTAAGGAAAATGGAACAATACTCTCAGCATCATTTCACAGAATTAACTTTAAATCTCAATTCAACAGCATCTCCTATGAAGAGGCATTTTACTCTTCTCAGTAGTAAACCTGCATTATATCAATTATAATTTATTATCATTTCTCTATTATAACAATTGATAATCTGTCAATACTTGTTGCTTTATCTCCCTATATAAATACCTTCCTAGTATCCTAGACTGTATCCTGACTCACAAAACTATATATTCACTCTGTTCTTCAAAGAGAACATATAATGACCTATGGCTTAGGAAAATGAGCTCAAGTTAATCACTATTTAAATTGAGAAAATGTAGTGGAAATAAGCCAGTAACTATTATTGGTATTCTATTAGATCAACTTATTGTTTTTCCAATCTCAGTATTTAAGTCATTTTTCTTTCTTGGTTTCTCACTAGCTGGAGAAAGGAAAACAGAATTCGGCCCTGTATGGGGAGTTTTCTTTGTCCACAGAGGTTTGTCCACGAAGGAACTGCATCTGCTCCGCGTTGCGTGAGGTTTCTTTGGTAGCTTGTTCCTCTCCAACAAGCAGCATCAATTGTCCTTTGTGCATATATGCACTTCATTCCTGCCAAATTTCACCAGATGTTAGTTACGTTTCTGAGAACAGAAGATGGGCAGGATCCAAAATCCTAGGGAAGTTAAATCCTGCCAGAGCTCACCTGAATTCTGTGGGGAAACACACACAAAGCAAAATCCAGCATAAATTATCTCACTTGGACAAGTTCAATGTAGATTAAATATTTTCCCACGGACTCCAGGCTGCTGTATTTGTATAGAATGCAGACAAGTCGAAAAATATTTTTATTTTCTCTAAAATGAAGGTTATGTCATTCTTTTCAGGTCGTGTTTTGTTTCTGTACACCAACAGGTCAAACTGAGAATGAGCCTGATGCTTGCCTTGAACGGAATCAGCTAACTGCTCTAAAGAGATGGTTTACTGGGGAGTAACAGGTGTATGAATCACATCATCCTGAGAGGAACAGAGTAAGGACACAAATAATCAAAGGGAAGTTCCCAGAAAGAACTAAGAAAATAATTGGCTGAAAATATCACTGTCTTTTCTCCTTACATCTCTAAACAACTCAGCTGACCTTGAAGGCAGAGGGCACCAGATCAAGAGCAGGTCAAGGAGGACCTGTAGTAAGGTTGTGCTTTCAGAGAAATGTACATCATCCCTCATTTTTCAAGATCGTGTTAATAAATATTCACACTGCACTTTACACCTCTGCCTTAACTTATAATACAGCAAGTGGATCTCACTAGATTTTTCAATGGTCAATAGATAAGTATTCTAGACTTCTTTGAAAAAGGGTCATAACAAGGAGTAGCTCTTTCAAAAGGCCCCAAACATAAGCAGATTAAGTAAATAGGAATCATAAATGAAGCATTGTTCTTCTTTGTTCTCATTTCTACAACAGATGGTTGAGTGAAAAGCTCTTACAAACTCAGAATACTGATTGAATAATGGAATATTATCTGTGTGGCTCATTTAGAATATGTAATTAGGTTTAATCTTTTGTTATGTACTCAAGTATCTTTTTTTTTTTATAAAAAAGCAGCTTAAGTCTAATGTTGGTCCAGGAACATTCAAAGACTTTTAAACCTAGGCTTACAAATTCTTCTGTAGAATGGAATTCTATAAAAGTAAAATGTACAATAAATTAAAAATCACCCAGTATTACTTATCTCTAAGAAAATATGTAAGATTGACACTGGAGAGCAATTGTTTTAGAAATCCTATTCTAATTTATTATAACAAGTAAGAGACAATCATAAATTTTCAGTGTGTATTAAAGTGAAGGTAATAAACTCATAACCCCAAATACTATATTTAAAATTTATAGATGGATGGAAATTACAATAATAATGTTATAAGAATACAGAAACCCTAGTCAAAATCCAAAAGAATTAACAACAAATCCAAATAAAATGCTTTGATTTTGTTTGTTTGTAAATATTGCAGATTCTTAGGAGAAAAATAAATATTTGAAAATCAGTTCAGTTTGCCATTTGTCTTAATGATGATCCTAAGTCAATAGCTAATAGAATACATAGTTGCTCCTTCCTTAAGAGCTCATCAGGTACATCAAATTATATATTTTGTGATGAGATCAAACAAGGCCATTCCAGCTCTTGCCTAGCTAAACTACTTATTTGTAACTAAATCTCATTATGAATGCTTTTATTTAAAAAAATAAAACTTCCCTTAAATGTATTAAAATTATTTGTATTTACCATATTACATTCTTTTGCTTTTGTTTTTGTCAGTTATTCTAGTTTATATTACATTTTCATGTGAATTTTACCATTCAGTTTTAATGATAACCATTTCAGTGAATACAAACTAAATAGAGTACCTTGTATTATATCATAAGAGATCTTTCTAACTGAATGACAAGGGTTAATACAGTTGGATCAGTCTCATTGTATTTAGCCATATGATTAAATTTTCAAGTTCCAGCTAATGCATGTCTCTTAACATTTATAAACAACCAGACTATCAAAGAAGGAACAGGCTTCATGTCAAAAATAGAAATGACACATTTGTGATTCTTTTTTTTTCTGACTTCTTTTTATTTATTTATTTATTTTTATTAACTTGAGTATTTCTTATTTACATTTCGAGTGTTATTCCCTTTCCCGGTTTCCGGGCAAACATCCCCCTCCCCACTCTCCATTTGTGATTCTTATCTACAACAACTCGAAAGAGTAATCTGTGAACTATTGTATTTACAACTTGCTATTACTAGTATGTTAAGAACAATAAATACTCCCATAGTCATTGGCTGCTAAAACATTCAATAGTAAGAATGTAAGATAGCCTAAGTGCCCTAGGTACATAAGTTTACAGTTATCTATCTGTCTGTCTATATCTATCATCTATCTACTTACCTACATATCTATCTATCTTCTATCTACCTATCTATCCGTCCATCTATTTATAAACTATATGTGTATATGTGTGTGTAGGTAGATTTCAATATTAATTTAAGCATGAGAGATTGTTCAAAGTAATCTTCCTTACATAACATACTCTTTATGAAGGGTCTTCAAGTCAAGACCTCAGTAGTTAGTGACAGACTTGGTTAGAACACTTCCTTTCTTCCTCTACAGGATGTAAGGTATTAAATGAAGAAGAATGTCTAATACAACCACGTGTTTCAAAATATAATTTTAGATCCAGTTTGAAAAATAGAAAGTTAAGGAATATTGAAAGAGATTTTTTTTAAAATGGAGATTTTATGACACTGATGAAATTGTTATCTTATTAATAATAAGAAAAATAAACAGGGTATAATTTATTTTGTCATCACCTCACACATTTTCTCACATGGATTATAAAGTCAAAGAAAGAAAGGGTGGTTAGGGAGGGGAACACCTGTATAGAAGAAGGGGAGGAGGATGGGATAAGGAGCTTATGGACAGGAAACCGGGAAAGGGAATAACATTTAAAATGTAAGTAAAAAATATCCAATAAAAATTGAAATAAAAAGGATGAATAAATAGGCAAAATGTCACACACACACACACACACACACACACACACAAACATACACACACAAGTCACAGAGATCCCTTTAAAGCATTCTATTTATCTTTTATCTCCTGAAATATTCAGTGTTTGCTACCAATGGAAGCCACTGGCTCTTTGCTGTGTAATGCATGCATATTTGAGTTTGAGTTCCATGATTCAACTTGAATATTTGGATTCTGCTAACATATGAATTTTATTTCAGGATAATACCTCTTTCATAATACCTCTTTTCCACTTCTGTGTCAGATGTGCATTCTGGGAACTCTGGTTTGAAACCAACCACCAATTTTATACTTGACCCAGATACTTGAAGTAAATGGGGCATTTTAACGGCACGTGTGATTTTTTTTTCCAAAAATATAAATGAACATCAAACATATTTTAATAGGTCTCTCTATCCTTGTTTTATTTCTTCTAAATAATAAAGTTCTAGTGTTTCTACCTCTATAACAAATGTGTAAGGCTGTAGAGTAATTCCCTACTTTGCTTGAAGAGTGTGTGTGTGTGTGTGTGTGTGTGTGATTTCTACCATAAACAGTCCCCAGGCAATCTTCTATGATATACACTTGTGAGGAAAGTGTGGAATTTCTCATAGAATATGATTATAATATGTTAATAATATAATTCTACTACTAGTATACATTTATACATAGAACATGAAATGTGTAAATGTGTATGTTGTGACTAAAGGCTTTATCCTGGCTAGCAGCCATAAGGGAAGCATACAACAGATTAATTCATTGTGATTTTTTAATCATATGCATTCTTAATATGAATTATTTGTTTAATTAACACCTTCTGCCTTAACAAGGGGTGCTAACATATGGTAGCATCTGCTGAGCCTTGCCTCCTGATGTGAAATGAAAGATTTTGAATTTAAACATTTGCCAGATATATGAACACACATTCAGTGGGGTATGATTGGCATCACTCTCAGTTAACCAAATGGTTTTTTGTGTAAAACTGTAAAAAGGAGTCACAATTCATTCTGTGTATATTTGTACATCTTGTCTATAGCTACAAACTATTAAGGACTTACTGTGGTTGCTGTAGCAATGAAAGTTGCTAGACATTTTGATTAATCAGAAAGAGTTAATATAACTTAAAAGCTTTATACAATGAACCCACACACCTATAGTCACTTGATCTCTGACATAGGACCTAAAACCATCCAGTGGAAGAAAGATAGCATTTTCATCAGATGATGCTGGTTCAACTGGAGGTGAGCATGTAGAAGAATGCATATCGATCCATGCTTATCACCCTGTGCAAAGCTTAAGTCCAAGTGGATCAAGAACCTCCACATCAAACCAGATACACTCAAACTAATAGAAGCAAAAGTGGGGAAGAGTCTCGAACACATGGGCACTGGGGAAAATTTCCCGAAAAAAACACCAGTGGCTCATGCTCTAAGATCAAGAATTGACAAATGGGACCTCATAAAGTCGCAAAGCTTTAGTAAAGCAAAATACACTGTCATTAGGACAAAATGGCAACCAACAGATTGGGAAAAGATCTTTACCAATCCTACATCTGATAGAGGGCTTATATCCAAAATATGCAAAGAACTCAAGAAGTTAAATTCCATAGAGGCAAATAACCCCATTAAAAATGGTGTACAGAGCTAAACAAAACATTCTCAGCTGAGGATTATCAAATGGCCAAAAAGTACCTAAAGAAATATTCAACATCCTTAATCATCAGGGAAATGCAAATTAAAACAACCCTGAGATTCCACCTCACACCAGTCAGAATGGTTAAGATAAATAACTCAGGTGATAGCAGATGCTGGCGAGGATGTGGAGAAAGAGGAACACTCCTCCATTGTTGGTGTGGTATTACAAACTAGAACAACCACTCTGGAAATCAGTCTGGAGCTTCCTCAGACATTCCACTACCTGAGGACCCAGCTATACCTCTCTTGCGCATATACCCAAATGATGCTCAAACATACAACAAAGACACTTACTCCACTACGTTCATAGCAGCCTTATTTATCATAGCCAGAAGCTGGAAAGAACCCAGATGCCCTTCAACATAGGAATGAATTCAAAAAGTGTGGTACATCTACACAATGGAGTACTACTCAGCTATCAAAAACAATGACTTCATGAGATTCACAGGCAAATGGAATGAAGTAGAAAATATCATCCTTAGTGAGGTTACTCAATCACAGAAAAACACCCTTCGTATGTACTCATTGATAAGTAGATATTAGCCAAAAAGCTTGAATTACCTAAGATGCAATCCACAGACCACAGGAAGCTAAAGAAGATGACCAAAATGTGGATTCTCCCACTCCTTCTTAAAAGGGGGAAATATCCATAGGAGGGGATATGGAAGCAAAGATTAGAGCAGTGACTCAAGGAATGGTCATTCAGAGCCTGACCCACATGTGGCCCATATATATATATATATAGCCGCCAAAACTAGATAAAATTGACGTAGCTAGAAAATGCATGCTGAAAGGGACTGGATATAGATCTCTCCTGCAAGATACATCCAGAGCATGTCCAATACAGAGGTCAGTGCTAGCAGCAAACCACCGAACTGAGAATAGGACCCCCTTGGTGGAATTAGAGGAAGTATTGATAGAGTTGAAGGCACTTACAACCCCATAAGAACAACAATGCCAACCAACCAGAGCTTCCAGGGACTAAACCACTACCAAAAGACTATACATGGACTGACCCAGGGCTACATATGTAGCAGAGAATAACCTTGTTGGGGCACCAGGGGAAGGGAAGCCCTTGGTCGTGCCAAGGTATGGGTGGGGCAATTAGGGGGATGTGTATGGGGAATACTCATATGGGGAGGGGGAGGAGAGAGGGAAGGGAGGGAATGGGGACTAATGGACAGGAAACCGGGAAAGGGAATAATCTTTGAAATGTAAGTAAATTAATATATCTAATAAAAATTTAAAAAAGAAAGAAAAGCAGATAAGAAATTTCAGTGAGAATAGACTTTCGCTCACTGACTCTTCATGTTTGTCTGCATTAGGATCTGTGATCCTAGAACGGGCACAGTAATTGTAGAAAGTAAAAGTCACTCAAAAGATAGAAAAATAAGATATGTTAAATATAAAGAGAAATTACAATAAGTTGAACTGGTAATTATGAAATGTAGTGTCCACTGAGCTCCAAGTGTATACATATGTGGTGGTCAAAATGAGTGAATTGATTTTGTTGTATAAATTGTTAGTAGAAGAAATTGATAAGATGAACCAATAGCTTTAGTCCTATCTATACAGATTATTGAAGAGCAGAACTCTCTGGTGACAAGAATCAAAAACAAATATATAGATGCAAAAACAGCCAAGAAACAAAAGCTAAAATAAATGAACTTGAATCTCCAAAATTCTGATATATTAAGTGTTAATAAAAGAAGATTCTTAGGGAAGAAATTCTTACAGTTATAACTTGATGTAGAGAAATGTTGTATTGTAAATAGTGTATGAGCCTAAATGGTATTAAAAGTGAAAAACACTACAATAGCCTAAGTACACAACTTGGTATAAAGTAGAAATGTATTAATTTAATGTATAAATGTAGAGATTTAAAAAATGAATAATATAATCTGACTGAATGAGAGACCAGTGTTGTGAGTTTAGATAGGTGCTCTCTCTCTCTCTCTCTCTCTCTCTCTCTCTCTCTCTCTCTCTCTCTCTCTGTGTGTGTGTGTGTGTGTGTGTGTAAATCTTTACCTCTGCATACACATTACTATTTCGATCTTTTTGCACTTTCTCTTTCATGGTGCACAGTCTCAGCATTAAAAAACAGACAACATCAGGTTGAGTGCTAAATGGAAAGTATAAAAATAGAAACCACAGACTCAATGGAGTAAAATTTCAGAGACTGAAGAATTAAAGGATACCAGTACCTTTCATTTCAATGTAATAAGGCATCAGAATCAATTGCCAAAAGTTAAGATTTAAAAATGCAATAGACATTTGAAAATTTTTAGGGCTCCAGTGTGTCCACCTCTTACCACTGTAACCTCAATCAAAAGTCCCTGTGGGATGTTGAGAGCCCAAAGGAGGAGATGGGCTGAGACTTTTGGAACAAGGTTATTGAGCCTGATCGTTAGGTCAATTATAAGGGTCAAGTGGACTCAGGCAGGAACAAACAACTGAATAACTGAAGTCTGGGGATCATTCAAAGTCACACTTGAGGTTCTATGGATGAAAATATTGTTAAAAAGACATTCAAAAATAAAATAAAGAGCTTTGGAGGTTAGGACGCTCAGGCTCAAATTATTAGGAATTGAGAATAGCTCTAAGTTTGTTTCAGAATTCAGGCATGGTGGGAATCTTATTTTACTTTATAAGATTGAAAAAAGTCAAACAGCTTTCTGTATTAAAAATTACATTCTGTGAAAATATTTATTAATAAATTAATTTCTCTGATTTCAATGTATCACTTTCAATTAAAAAGACAGTCTGCTACTCCTTTACCTGGAGATGAGCCTATTCCCCAAGCACAATTGATGGATTACCTGGAATGATAGTAGAGAGGCAGGAGATGCTGGCATATGTTTTCTCTGTTCTATAAAGTGAGGCTGGTGCTGCCTGTGCCAGCTGGAGATACTTTACCGCCTCTGTGAACATAAAGCAACATGCATCTCCAAGCACGTATATAAGATCTCACCCTTAGCTGATCACAGAGGACTTTGAGATCCTCAACCATGGGCAACCTCAAAAGATAAACCACTACCCACAACGTTCTACTTGATTGGATTGTCTTCCCTGTGAGAGAAATATGCTTGACCTCTAGTTCGTTTATGTGGACTTTGTTGTTTGTAATCACAACTATTACAATGTTTTCAGAATTCTCTAAAACATGATTAAAGCATCAAGAATATGAGTCAAGTATATGAATCAAGTCTATGTGTGTGCTTTTTTCACTCTGTAAGAATCTACCTATTCCACCCTGAAATCTTTTATGTATTTTAAATAAAATATTATCTTATTTTTATGCTACTTAGATGGATGCAGAAGTGAATGTCAAACAACTTTCATGACAGTGCGCGTACATCACTAGGGTTTTTTCCTTCTCTATTTCATCTTTATATTGCCTAATTCATGAAATTATCAGTTGGATCAAGTTTCTGCCAGCTCTGGTAGAGAAATCCAACCAGAAGTGATCATGGTCTATGAGAGGTAAGCCATGGGTATTTCAGTGGTCCCATGGGCAATTCCCCAAAGTCACATAGTAACATAAACATGGGTATTTAAGGAACATGAGGAAGTGACTTGGGCAGTAGCAAGAGGGAATGTTAACAATCTGTGGTCTGGGTATTCATCTCATTAATGATGAAACACCATCTGAAAAATGTGAGAGATGAATATTTTCAAACAGAAGGTATTTTAGATATAATCAGATGTGACAATGCCATCTGGAGTCCCTATCCTAGCCACTCAAGGACTGCTCAAGCGAGGACTGCATTTAGAAGATTAAGTGTGATACTGGCTTAGCATGTTTTACTAGAAGATTGTTATGATTCAGAGACAGCTAGGAGCCCTAAGTCATAGACATAATACAAATCACTGTCTATCTAATATTATTCTAAACATGTTAGGCTAGATTCCCAATAGTACATGATCTTTCTGCACCAAGTAAAAGTTACTGGATCTTTTATCTTCTAATGTGGGTAAGGATGGAACTGATAGTAACAGATCAGGGCTGCTCTACTTTAAAGCAGTGACTTGTTTTAACTCTTGTGTTGCTGCGGGCTATAAAGTTCAAAGAGGGAGAAATAGGGTGGTGCTACTAGCCACTATTCCTTGTAGCACATCTTGTTTATTTCTACAGGAGTCATGGTGTTCTTCCTCAGCCAAGTTTTGTAAAGCAACTCATTGTCTTGTTTGGATTTTATCTCCCACAGTGCTGTTTGGTGAAGGTTTCAAGCTTCAAACAGAATATTGATAGTGTAAAATCTATAATCTAGAGATTGGTTTTGTCTCTCAGATTTCTGAAGCAATCAAAGTTATATGTGTAGACTTTAATTGATGTATGGTCAGTCTACCAATGACCAAGCCCTTGATTTTGCTGTTTTTGTTGGTATTAGTAGTATTTGTTTGTTTTGTTTTTGAAACAGAGTTTCCTTGATTATCCCTGGCTGTCCTGTAACTCCTCTGTAAAACAGACTGACCTCAAAATCAGAGATCTGCCTGCCCCTGCTTCCTGAGGGCTGGGATTCAAAACATGTACCACCATTGGTTGGCTTCCTTACCCTAGAAAATTAACTTTTGTTCTCCAAACAGCTATTAGTTCTTAATATCTACTTATCTGTGGTTTTATCTGGCTTGAGCATGTGCAGGTCTTGTGTATGTATCATTATCTACTATAGATTTGTATGTACAACTGTTCATCTATGTCTGGAGTTCCAGAATCTTTGTAGCCATATAATATGTATGGCTCGTACAGTCTTCCCATCCATTCCTGACAATGATCCCTGAGGTTTTGGAGCAGGCAGGAGCAGGGTGATTATACAAATGCCTTATTTAGGAATTATCATACTCTAGCCTCTCGACCCTTGACCATTTGTAGTTCTCTAAGTTAATTGTAATCTACAGCAAAAAGAAGCTTCTCTGATGGCAAATGAAAAATGTATTAATCTACAGGTACAAAGACAAATGTTTAAGAATAGGTAAAATATTGTACCCATGTACCTGAGTAATAGTAAAGGTTCGCCTCTAGATCCCATGACTTACCTAGTCATGGGTTTTTGACACTTATATTAGTACTAGATATAGGTTTTATCTTGTAAATTCTAAAACTAATGAGAAAGTGACTGGTTTTTTACATGAGGCTCATGCCTTCATTGCATTAATGGGCATGTCTTTAGGCCAATAATTATTATAGCTCATATTGTTGACAGCTGGATAAGATTGATTATTACTTTTTTCCTCTGGTAGCAAACATCAAAGCTAACACACACAAATGAGAAAAAAACAAACATTTTCTTTCTTGGTATGGGTTATTACTTTTAATTAAATATTCAGAATGTTTATAAGCAGCTCCATTAATTTGTCTGAAATTTTTCATAATTTCATTTTCTTAATAGTTAAATAGCATTACATTGCTGAATGCAGCATATTTTATTGTATATTCCTCAGTTGATGGATACCTAGGCTATGAAATAAAGCATAAAAAATAAGAAGTATACAGGAAGATACTCATCCATTTTACCCTTTTTCTTTAGAAAATGTGCTATGTGTTAGGTTAATATTAATCTCTATGGAAAATTTCATCTGCAGAACTGACAGGTATCATGAGAATCATCAGAAAGGCCTTTCATATTAGCTCTATTATTTAGTGACCATTTTACTTTGAACAAGTCACACAATAGCCTTGTATCTCTTTCTACTAAATGAGTTTTGGTTAGAATAATATTTGTGGTCCCTTCAAATTTTAGTAGCCTGATTTTGGCTCACAAGCAGCCCAAACGGTTAAATAATATTCTGGAATTGGTTGTAGATGATAATCAAACTCTTAAGTGAACAAAATGAGTCACTTTTGGATATTTTCAAAACCTTTTTATCATTGTTTTACTCCCCTCGGATGCATATTTAGTTTAGACATTGAGGTATAGATTTAATTATTATCAACATGAATGCTTTGACCATTTTTATAGAAGAGTGATAGTTTTGGATTGAAAATTCTAAGACTAAGGAAAAGCCTCGGAAATGTAGCTTGTATTTGAGTCAGCCAACTGCTTTTGCAATTGTCAGATGCATTTCTCTTCATATTCATGAAAAATTAGAAATAGAATTCAATAGAAATTCAATAAAAATAAATAAAAATTCAATAGAAATTTTTAGCACAATTTTATCATATGATTAATACTTCCATGACGTTTGGAGACATTACTTGTGAAGCAACAAATACAACAGATGCAGAAGTCACATAAAAACAATTTGTCTACTTTAAATTATAAAGTGTTATGTAAATGCATAATAATTAAATTGTGAATAATATCATTATAAAACTGTTAAAATATTTCTAAAAATGAAAATATCAAAGTGAACAATGTGAAGTTTATTTTTTTATTCTTACAGTATTTTTCATCAATCAAACATTAAATTTCTGTACTTGCCAATGTCTGGATCTCTTAATGTTTGTCAGTTACTGGCGATGGCAAGGCTGATCTGTTACTATGGTAGGAGCTGATGCAAATTGTCCTAAGACATTTTCTAATGAAGTATTAGACTTTTGTCTATCACAATCACTGTGCTATTCCTAGGATAGAGAAGTAAAAGTGGAGGTCATGCTTATGCTGTAGGTATAATGGGTTTGGGTATGAAAGAATTGCAGTAGAATTTATTTTTTATTAGATATTTTTATTTACATTTCAAGAGTTAACACATTTCCTTGTTTCCTGTCCATAAACACCCTATTCCATCCCTTCTCCCCTTCTTGCATGAGGGTATTCCCCCACCCAACCACCCACCCTTCCTGCCTCCTGATATTCCCCTATACAAGGGGGTCCAGCCTTGACAGGACCAAGGGCTTATCTTTCCACTGGTGCTCAACAGTCCATCCTCTCCTCATATGCACTTGGAGCCATGGGTCTGTCCATGTGTACCCTTTGGGTGGTGGTTTAGTCCCTAGGAGCTCTGGTTGTTTTGTATTGTTGTCATTATGGGGTTGCAAGCCCCTTCAACTCCTTTAATCCTTTCTCTAATTCCCCTAATGGGTACCCCATTCTCAGTTCAATGTTTGGCAGCTAGCATCACCTCTGAATTTGTAATGCTGTGGCAGAGCCTCTCAGGAGACATTTATGTCAGGCTCCTGTCATCATGAACTTCTTGGCATCTGCAATAGTGTCTGGGTTTGGTTGCTGTATGTATATATCAGCTGGATCCCCAGGTGGGGCAGGTTCTGAATGATCATTCCTTCAGTCTCTGCTCCAAACTTTGTCTCCATATCTCCTCCTATGAATATTTTTGTTGCCCCATTTAAGAAGAACTAAAGCATCTGCACTTTGGTTGTCCTTCTTTTTGGGCTTCATATGGTCTATGGATTGTATCTTGGGTAATTTGAGCTTTGTTACTAATATCCACTTTTCAGTTAGCGTATACAGTGTATGTATTTTTTTTTGTGATTGGATTACCTCACTCAGCATGATATTTTCTAGTTCATTCCATTTGCCTCTGACTTTCATGAAGTCATTGTTTTTGATAGCTGAGTAGTACTCCACTGTGTAGATGTACCACATTTTCTGTATCCATTCCTCTGTTGAAGGGCTGAATACTTTCCAGCTACTTGCAATTATAAATTAGACTGCTATGAACATAATGGAGCATGTGTCTTTGATGTATGTTGGAGAATCATTTGGGTATATTCCTAGGAGTGGTATAGCTGGGTAGTGGAATGTCCAATTTTCTGAGGAACCTCCAGACTGATTTTCAGAGTAGTTGTGCCAGTTTGCAATCCTACCAACAATGGAGAAGTGATCCTATTTCTCCACATCCTCGCCAACATCTGTTGTCACTGGAGTTTTTATTATTATTATTATTATTATTATTATTATTATTATTATTATTATTATTAACTTGAGTATTTCTTATTTACATTTCGAGTGTTATTCCCTTTCCCGGTTTCTGGGCAAACATCCCCCTTCCCCCTCCCCTTCTTATGGGTGTTCCCCTCCCCATCCTCCCCCCCTTGCCACCCTCCCCCCAACAATCTAGTTCACTGGGGGTTCAGTCTTAGCAGGACCCAGGGCTTCCCCTTCCACTGGTGCTCTTACTAGGATATGCATTGCTACATATGAGGTCAGAGTCCAGGGTCAGTCCATGTATAGTCTTTAGGTAGTGGCTTAGTCCCTGGAAGCTCTGGTTGCTTGGCATTGTTGTACATATGGGGTCTCGAGCCCCTTCAAGCTCTTCCAGTTCTTTCTCTGATTCCTTCAACGGGGGTCCTATTCTCAGTTCAGTGGTTTGCTGCTGGCATTCGCCTCTGTATTTGCTGTATTCTGGCTGTGTCTCTCAGGAGAGATCTACATCCGGCTCCTGTTGGCCTGCACTTCTTTGCTTCATCAATCTTGTCTAATTGGATGGCTGTATATGTATGGGCCATATGTGGGACAGGCTCTGAATGGGTGTTCCTTCTGTGTCTGTTTTAATCTTTGCCTCTCTATTCCCTGCCAAGGGTATTCTTGTTCCCCTTTTAAAGAAGGAGTGAAGCTTTCACATTTTGATCATTCGTCTTGAGTTTCATTTGTTCTAGGGATCTAGGGTAATTCAAGCATTTGGGCTAATAGCCACTTATCAATGAGTGCATACCATGTGTGTTTTTCTGTGATTGGGTTACCTCATTCAGGATGATATTTTCCAGTTCCAACCATTTGCCTACGAATTTCATAAAGTCATTGTTTTTGATAGCTGAGTAATATTCCATTGTGTAGATGTACCACATTTTCTGTATCCATTCCTCTGTTGAAGGGCATCTGGGTTCTTTCCAGCTTCTGGCTATTATAAATAAGGCTGCTATGAACATGTCACTGGAGTTTTTTATCTTAGCCATTCTGACTGGTGTGAGGTGGAATCATCTCAGGTTTGTTTTGGTTTGCAATTCCCTGATAACTAAGGATGTTGGACATTTCTTTAGGTGCTTCTCAGCCATTTGATATTGTTCAGCTGAGAATTCTTTGTTTAACTCTGTTCTCCATTGTTTAATAGGGCTATTTGATTCTCTGGAGTCTAACTTCTTGAATTCTTTGTATATATTGGATATTAGCTCTCTATCAGAAGTAGTGTTGGTGAAGATCTTTTCCCAATCTGTTGTTTGCCATTTTGTTCTAATGACAGTGTCCTTTGCCTTACAGAAAGTTTGCAATTTTATGAGGTCCCATTTTTTGATTCTCAATCTCAGAGCATAAGCGATTTGTATTCTGTTCAGAAAATTTTCCCCAATGTCCATGTGTTCGAGGCTCTTCCCCATTTTTTCTTCTATTGGTTTGAGTGTTTCTGGTTTTATGTAGAGGTCCTTGATCCACTTGGACATAAGTTTTTTACTGGTCAATAAGAATGGATTGATCTGCATTCTTCTACATGCTGACCTCCAGTTGAAGCAGCACCATTTGCTGAAAATGCTCTTTTTGTCCACTAAATGGATTTAGCTCCTTTGTCAAATATCAAGTGACCATGGGTATGTGCATTCATTTCTGGGTCTTCAAATCTCTTCCATTGACCTACTTACCTGTCTCTGTATCAACACCATATAGTTGTTTTTTAATCATTGTTGTTCTGTAATATGTCTTGAGGTCAGGGATGGTGAGTTCCCCAGAAGTTCTCTTATAGTTTAGGATCATTTTTGCTCTCTTGGGTTTTGGTTAATCGAAATGAATATGTAAATTGTTCTTTCTAACTCTATGAAGTATGGAGTTGGAATTTTGATGGAGATTGCATTGAATCTGTAGGTTGCTTTGGGGAAAATGGTTATTTTTACAATATTAATCCCCTCAATCCATGAGCATGGGAGATCTTTCCATCTTCTGAGATCTTCAATTTCTTTCTTCAGAGACTTGAAGTTCTTATCATACATATCTTTCACTTGTTTGGTTAGAGTCACTCCGGAGTATTTTTGTTATTTGTAACTGTTGTGAATGGTGTCATTTCCCTAATTTCTTTCTCAGCCTGCTTATCCTTTCAGTAGTGGAAGGCTACTGATTTGTTTGAGTTATTTTTATACCAAACCACATTGCTGAATTTGTTTATTGGGCTTAGTAGTTCTCTGGTAGAACTTTTAGGGACACCTAAGTATACTATCATATCATCTGCAAATAGTGATATTTTGACTTCTTCCTTTCCAATTTGTATCCCTTTGACCTTCTTTTGCTGTCTGATTGCTCTTGCTAGGGCATCAAGTACTATATTGAGCAAGTAGGGAGGGAGTAGGCAGCTTTGTCTAGTCTGTGATTTTAATGGGATTGCTTCAAGCTTCTCTCCATTTAGTTTGATGTTGGTTACTGGTTTGCTGTATATTGCTTTTATCATGTTTAAGTATGGGCCTTGAATTTCTGATCTTTCTAAAACTTTTGATATGAAGGGGTGTTGAATTTTGTCAAATGCTTTCTCAGCATCTAATGAGATAATCATGTGTTTTTTCCCTTTGAGTTTGTTTATATAGTGGATTAAGTTGATGGATTTCTGTATATTGAACCATCCCTGTATCCCTGTGATTAAGACTACTTGATCATGATGGATGATCATTTTAATGTGTTCTTGGATGCCCTGTATTTCTTTAAGGGAGTTATTTATGTTGTTTAAAGTCCTTTATCATCATCATGAAGTATGATTTTTAAGTCCAAATCTTGCTTTTCTTGTGTGTTTGGATATTCAATATTTGGTTTCTTGGGAGAATTGGGTCCTGATGATCCCAAATAGTCTTAGTTTCTTTTTCTTAGATTCCTGGACTTACACCTAGCCATTTGGTTATCACTGGTGTTAGCTGGTCTTCTTGTCTCTGACAGTGGATTGACCCTACTTTAAGGCTGTGTGTTAACCCTCCTGGAGACTGGCTTTCTCCCAGCGGGATCTGGCTCCAAGGAGCTTCTGGTGCAGGCAGAAACTGAAAGGGTCCTGTCCCAAACTGCTCCTTGGTTTTTGCGTTCTGAAGTCTTGAGGTGGCTTTCTCAGAGCAGAAGTAGTGGTCTTCCCTCTGCTCTCAGATGTATTAGAGCTCCTGGTGACTGGCTTTCAGCTCTGGGTGCAGCCAAGAGTGTCCTCCTGTTCCAGAGTGGTCCTGTGTTTGTGTGTCCTGAGGGGTCCGGGCAGGTCCCTAGGAGCAGAAGTTGAAGTCTTATCTCTGCTCTAAGGTGTGTCAGCACTCCTGGCGACTGGCTTTCAGCTCTGGGCACAGGCAGAGGCCAAAAGGATCCTCTCTCTGACTGCTCCTAGGTTCCTGTATTCAGAGAGCTATAGGTGGGTTCCTCTTGGGCCAGGAATGTGAGCAGAAGTGGTGGACTCCCCTGAGTTCTCAGGAATGTCTGCATTTCTGAGAGTCCAGCTCCCTTCCCCATGGGATTTGGGTACAGAGAAGAAGGCAGTGTGTGTCCTTATATATATATTCCACATGCACATGCATGTATAATCAAGTAAAAGATACATCTCATATATTCAAAAATTTCATATTTCAAAAATCCATTTTGAATTCTTTTCTTGTTACATTTGTAAAGCATATTTTATATTAACTCTCAAAAATCAAGCTACTTGTCCTCATTGCTTCCTTTTTTACTCTATTTTTATTAAAAATAGATTTGTGTCTCAAGCAATGTATGCTGGCCACATTTTCCCCTTCCTCCACTCCTCCCAGCTTCCATAACTTTCCACTACCCACTCCCCTAGATCTACTCCCTCTCCTTTCTCATTCTTTGTAGTTAGTCATCAGTGTCTAGGGGAAGGCCACCATTTTAGTGACAGTACCAGTGTTCTTTTTCACTCTATGTGCATGCATGAGAAGTTAAAATGTAGGGAATGATTAAAGGTAAGTTATGTGTAGCAAATTGCATCTTTTTCTTGCAATTCTGGCTCTAATCCTGTGCCCATGCCAACCTGATCTCTGTGTGTAGATGACAGTATTACATCCAATGAGGTGATAAAAACATCAGCATTAGAATATGGGTTCCCCAGAGTTGCACTCAATTGCTTGGTTCACTGAGCCATGATGCTTCTGAGGTGGTTCTGAACTGATCCTAGTATCTTGTAGGCATTTTAAATATCTCTCAGGCAAACTAGAGAAGTGGTTCATGTGACCATAACCCTTCCCTCTCTGAACAATTATGCTTCCTAAACTTTCCTAAAGTAGTAACATCTGTTGATCTTCAGTTAACATCCCCACATACAAATAAATCAGATAAGGACTGAAATGTGGGTACAATGTTTTTTGTGGCTTAGTTGAAAGTCTTTACTCTGATCTTATTGTTTGGCATTCTCTTGTTCATCTTTCTCTCTTATATGAATGCTTTAGGCACCAAAAGGTTACTTTTATGTTGATACATGCAGCTTTGTGATCAAAGTTAATCACATAATATTTGCATCCCTATTATTCCAAATCCAGACCTAATATACAAGCTTCTTCTCAATAATAACAACTCCAAGTGAAAATGGCTGTGACCAGTGTTCAGTTCCATACAACCTTGACAAACATGGAGGACCCAGTATAGTTTAGAAGTTGTTTGTTTGCTGTTGGTCAATGACATTGACTTTAGAAAATATCTCAAAATAGAGACTGCAGGGTATTTTTCTCTTCCAATTTTCCCACAAAGTCCTTCTTCTTTATTTCATTAGAAACAATTAGGCATATTGCACTGGTGGAGATTAATACTGCAAAATGTCAATGGTGTGTCTGCTTTGAAAAAATATTGAGCTGAAGAGTAAATAGCAATACAATGAAAATGCCCTGACACCTTGCTTGCAGGATAAAGAGCAGTCTGAGAAGGCAAGAAGAGTAATGAAGGAGATAATAACATGATCATGATATTGATTTCAGTAGTTTATGTTTCTATAAAATCTAATGAATAGATACATAGAAAACAAAGCAGACCCCTCAGAAACACAGAAAGTCGGGGATAACAGGTATAATCTGTAATGGAAGCAATGGTCCTGGCAGTCCTCTCAAGAGAATGCTACAAAGGAAATAGTGACCAATAGGGACCCTTTGTGACTTTTGCTGCTTAGATGTCATCAGTCAGCAACATCATCCCTTGCCCTTCCTCCCATCATATAGGATGTAGTATTGTCTTCCATAATCTGAAACACCTTGTCTTTACATCATATGAGACATGCTATTCTCCACAGTGTGGATTCTGTTGAAAAATTCCCTCAAAATGCAACAAAAGATTAATGAAACAGAAATGTAATTTCCTTTTTAAACATCAGACACAGAACATTATCCAATGTACTCTGTTGAAATTTTCTCTATTGTTCTAAGACCCTGATGGTCCCCATGATAGAATTTTTTCTTGAGCTTTTATTGATTAATTAATTAATTTATTCTTTTAGATGACTAATCAAGTTGAACAGTGACATGTGATGTATAAAATCACTGAAAAATCAAACTTCAGTACCTACATGTGTGTTTCTTTGGATGCAGTCCCACCAATCCATCACTGTATTGTCCACAGTTGCTTTTGTAAATATGATATGGCTGAGTGTTTGTCAGGGAGCATATGATGACCCTGTGAACCTTCAGTCTTTACTATTTGACCTTCTACAGATAAAGTTTGTAGGCACTTGAGATAAGATCTAAAGAATAAATTTGAGGCTTTTGCTTTAATATTGATTCTTTTTCTTTATCAATTATCAAAATAGAAGAAAAGTAAGAAAATGAAATAAAAACGTTGTGTACAGTTGAGTTTTATTTAAGAATTCAAAAACATTCCCTTCATTTTTGAATTATCAGGGAAATCCACAGAAAGAATATGGGAAAGAGAGAGATATAGAAGAAGAGGAAAGGAATAAATAGGGAAGAAGAGAAAGGTGAAGAAGTATGGGGAGGGGGAGAGAAGAGCAGAGTTCAAGAAAGGATGAGAAGGGAGAGGCAGAGTGAGGGGGGATGATCTGGAGCTTACAGATACAGAGTTTGTAGTGCTATACAGAATCTTAGGAATTATAGTGAGAGTTGATGTGATTCTAAAGTCCCCTAGAAGAAAGTACTTTTTTAAAGAACTGGTTCTTTTTTCCTCGGGTCTACTCCTGATTGCTTAATGCACACACAAATTGATCAGGGTACTTCATTATGCTTTACTAAAATTCTACTGGTGACATTGTTAACCAAGTCCAAAGTACTTATAAAACATCATCCACACTTGCATTTGACCTATACGAAACATCTCTTGTGTATTGCTATTGGTTGCATCACTTGCGTGTATATATATATATATATATATATATATATATATGGAAAGGGTATAAGAGTTGGGAGTTGGGACATCTATAGTCAGAAAGGATTATGGAATAGAGCCAAGCACAGGAGGATTGGGTTAGGGTTAAGGTTAGGATTAGGGTTAGGAATAAGGTTTGCGTTAGGGTTAAGGTTGAGCTTGGGGCTCAATTTGGGTTTAGGGTAGGCGTTGGAGATGAACTATTCCACATGAACCTTAACCCACGATGACAGGGAGCAAATATTTCCTGGAGCCAGAAATGGTTCTTAGTCCCTGCTGAGTTATGAAACCCTTGAATAAATGCCCATAATCAGTGGGTAGAAGGGAAACTACCTGGATGGGTGGGAGGCCAAATTCCTTTTAGTAATAGCTAGTTGGCCCATGAACCCACACAGAAGAAGCACAATGTGTCCCAGAAACTATAAAAGTCAGAGGCAAACAACAGCTTCAGACAAAATTGGAAAAGGCATCTTTGTTTTTTAGTCATTTTTTTAATAAAATCTTATACAGATGTAATATGCCACATTCACCCATATCATTCCCTCTCTGCATTTTTATTAGATATTTTTTATTTACATTTCAAATTTTATTCCCTTTCCCGGTTTCCCATTCATAAGCTCCCAATCTCATCCCCTGAACCTTCTTCTGTAAGGGTGTTCCCTCTCCCCAACCACCCCCGTTCCCATCTCCCTGCCCTCACATTCCCCTACACCTCAGGGTCATGCATTGGTAGGACCAAGGGCTTCTGCTCACATTGGTGCCCAACAGGCCATCCCTTGCTAGATATGCAGCTGGAGCCATGCGTCTGTCCATATACAGTCTTCGGGGGGAGTGGTTTAGTCCCTGGAAGCTCTGGTTGGTTGGTATTGTTGTTCTTATGGGGTTACAAGCTCCTTCAGCTCCTTCAATCCTTTCTCTAATTCCAACCCGGAGCCCTCTCTCAGTTCAATGGTTTGATGCTAGCATTTGCCTCCGTATTTGTTACACTCTGGCTGAGCCTCTCAGGAGACAGCTATATCAGGCATACATTTCTTGGTTTCATCAATATTGTGTAGTTTTGGGGGCTGTATGTATATATGGGTTGGATCCCCAGGTGGGGCAGTCTCTGAATGGTCATTCCTTCAGCCTCTGCTCCAAACTTTGTCTCCATAGCTCCTCCTATGAATATTTTTGTTCCCCAATTTAAGAAGAACTGAAGCATCCATACTTTGCTCTTCCTTCTTGAGCTTCATGTGGTCTATGGATTGTATCTTGGGTAATTCGAGCTTTGGTGCAAATATCCTCCTTTCAATGAGCGTATACTATGTGTGTTCTTTTGTAATTGGGATACCACACTCAGGATGATATTTTCTAGTTGATCCATTTGCCTATGATTTTCATAAAGTCATGGTTTTTAATATCTGAGTAGTTAATCCATTGTGTACATGTTCCACATTTTCTGTATCCATTTATCTGTTGAGGGCATCTGGGCCATTTCCAGCTTCTGACTAGTATAAATAATGCTGCTATGAACATAGTGGAACATGTGTCTTTGTTGTATGTTGGAGCATAATTTGGGTATATGCCCAGGTGATGTATAGCTGGTTCCTCAGGTAGTGCAATGTCCAGTTTTCTGAGGAACCTTCAGACTGATTTCCAGAGTGGTTGTAACAGTTTGTAATCCTTCCAACAATGGAGGACTGTTCCACTTTCTCCACATCCTCGCCAGCATCTGCTGTCACATGAGTTTTTGATCTTAGCCAATCGCCCTGGTGTGAGGTGAAATCTCAGGGTTGTTTTGATTTGCATTTCCCTTATGACTAAAGATGTTGAACATTTCTTTAGGTGTTTCTCAGCCATTCGGCATTCCTCAGCTGTGAATTCTTTGTTTAGCTCTGAACCCCATTTTTAATAGGGTTATTTGTTTCCCTGCGGTCTAACTTCTTGAGTTCTTTGTATATTTTGGATATAAGGCCTCTATCTGTTGTAGGATTGGTGAAGATATTTTCCCAATCTGTTGGTTGCCGTTTTGTCCTAACCACAGTGTCCTTTGCCTTAGAGAAGCTTTGCAGTTTTATGAGATCCCATTTGTCGATTCTTGATCTTAGAGCATAAGCCATTGGTGTTTTGTTCAGGAAATTTTTTCCAGTGCCCATGTGTTCCAGATGCTTCCCTAGTTTTTCTTCTATTAGTTTGAGTGTGTCTGGTTTGATGTGGAGGTCCTTGATCCACTTGGACTTAAGCTTTGTACAGGGTGATAAGCATGGATCGATCTGCATTCTTCTACATGTTGCCCTCCAGTTGAACCAGCACCATTTGCTGAAAATGCTATCTTTTTTCCATTGGATGGTTTTGGCTCCTTTGTCAAAAATCAAGTGACCATAGGTGTGTGGGTTCACTTCTGGGTCTTCAATTCTATTCCATTGGTCTATCTGTCTGTCTCTGTACCAATACCATGCAGTTTTTATCACTATTGCTCTGTAATACTGCTTGAGTTCAGGGATAGTGATTCCCCCTGAAGTCCTTTTATTGTTGAGGATAGCTTTAGCTATCCTGGGTTTTTTGTTATTCCAGATGAATTTGCAAATTGTTCTGTCTAACTCTTTGAAGAATTGGATTGGTATTTTGATGGGGATTGCACTGAATCTGTAGATTGCTTTTGGTAAAATGGCCATTTTTACTATATTAATCCTGCCATTCCATGAGCATGGGAGATCTTTCCATCTTCTGAGGTCTTCTTCAATTTCTTTCCTCAGTGTCTTGAAGTTCTTATTGTACAGATCTTTTACTTGCTTGGTTAAAGTCACACCGAGGTACTTTATATTATTTGGGTCTATTATGAAGGGTGTCGTTTCCCTAATTTCTTTCTCGGCTGGTTTCTCTTTTGTATAGAGGAAGGCAACTGATTTATTTGAGTTAATTTTATACCCAGCCACTTTGCTGAAGTTGTTTATCAGCTTTAGTAGTTCTCTGGTGGAACTTTTGGGATCACTTAAATATACTATCATGTCATCTGCAAATAGTGATATTTTGACCTCTTCTTTTCCGATCTGTTTCCCTTTGATCTCCTTTTGTTGTCTGATTGCTCTGGCTAGAACTTCAAGAACTATATTGAATAAGTAGGGAGAGAGTGGGCAGCCTTGTCTAGTCCCTGATATTAGTGGGATTGCTTCAAGTTTCTCTCCATTTAGTTTAATGTTAGCAACTGGTTTGCTGTATATGGCTTTTACTATGTTTAGGTATGGGCCTTGAATTCCTATTCTTTCCAGGACTTTTATCATGAAGGGGTGTTGAATTTTGTCAAATGCTTTCTCAGCATCTAATGAAATGATCATGTGGTTCTGTTCTTTCAGTTTGTTTATATAATGGATCACGTTGATGGTTTTCCGTATAT
Organism: Rattus norvegicus; assembly: GCF_021556685.1. Lineage (NCBI taxonomy): Eukaryota > Metazoa > Chordata > Mammalia > Rodentia > Muridae > Rattus > Rattus norvegicus. The sequence goes on from NC_141535.1 coordinate 126,940,660, forward strand.
TAAACCATCCCTGCATGCCTGGGATGAAGCCTACTTGATCATGGTGGATGATTGTTTTGATGTGCTCTTGAATTTGGTTTGCCAGAATTTTATAGAGTATTTTTGTGTCGATATTCATAAGGGAAATTGGTCTGAAGTTCTCTTTCTTTGTTGTGTCTTTGTGTGGTTTAGGTATAAGAGTAATTGTGGCTTCATAGAAGGAATTCGGTAGGGCTCCATCTGTTTCAATTTTGTGGAATAGCTTGGATAATATTGGTATGAGGTCTTCTATGAAGGTTTGATAGAATTCTGCACTAAACCCGTCTGGACCTGGGCTCTTTTTGGTTGGGAGACCTTTAATGACTGCTTCTATTTCCTTAGGAGTTATGGGGTTGTTTAACTGGTTTATCTGTTCCTGATTTAACTTCGATACCTGGTATCTGTCTAGGAAATTGTCCATTTCCTGAAGATTTTCAAATTTTGTTGAATATAGGTTTTTATAGTAAGATCTGATAATTTTTTGAATTTCCTCTGAATCTGTAGTTATGTCTCCCTTTTCATTTCTGATTTTGTTAATTTGGACGCACTCTCTGTGTCCTCTCGTTAGTCTGGCTAAGGGTTTATCTATCTTGTTGATTTTCTCAAAGAACCAACTTTTGGTTCTGTTAATTCTTTCTATGGTCCTTTTTGTTTCTACTTGTTTGATTTCAGCTCTGAGTTTGATTATTTCCTGCCTTCTACTCCTCCTGGGTGTATTTGCTTCTTTTTGTTCTAGACCTTTTAGGTGTGCTGTCAAGCTGCTGACATATGCTCTTTCCTGTTTCTTTCTGCAGGCACTCAGCGCTATGAGTTTTCCTCTTAGCACAGCTTTCATTGTGTCCCATAAGTTTGAGTATGTTGTATCTTCATTTTCATTAAATTCTAAAAAGTTTTTAATTTCTTTCTTTATTTCTTCCTTGACCAGGTTATCATTGAGTAGAGCATTGTTCAATTTCCACGTATATGTGGGCATTCTTCCCTTATTGTTATTGAAGACCAATTTTAGGCCGTGGTGGTCCGATAGCACGCATGGGATTATTTCTATCTTTCTGTACCTGTTGAGGCCCGTTTTTTGACCAATTATATGGTCAATTTTGGAGAAAGTACCATGAGGAGCTGAGAAGAAGGTATATCCTTTTGCTTTAGGATAGAATGTTCTATAAATATCCGTTAAGTCCATTTGGCTCATGACTTCTCTTAGTCTGTCGACATCACTGTTTAATTTCTGTTTCCATGATCTGTCCATTGATGAGAGTGGGGTGTTGAAATCTCCCACTATTATTGTGTGAGGTGCAATGTGTGTTTTGAGCTTTAGTAAGGTTTCTTTTACGTATGTAGGTGCCCTTGTATTTGGTGCATATATATTTAGGATTGAGAGTTCATCTTGGTGGATTTTTCCTTTGATGAATATGAAGTGTCCTTCCTTATCTTTTTTGATGACTTTTAGTTGGAAATTGATTTTATTTGATATTAGAATGGCTACTCCAGCTTGCTTCTTCTGACCATTTGCTTGGAAAGTTGTTTTCCAGCCTTTCACTCTGAGGTAGTGTCTGTCTTTGTCTCTGAGGTGTGTTTCCTGTAGGCAGCAGAATGCAGGGTCCTCGTTGTGTATCCAGTTTGTTAATCTATGTCTTTTTATTGGGGAGTTGAGGCCATTGATATTGAGAGATATTAAGGAATAGTTATTATTTTTTCCCTTTATATTCATATTTGGATGTGAGGTTATGTTTGTGTGCTTTCATTCTCTTTGTTTTGTTGCCAAGACGATTAGTTTCTTGCTTCTTCTAGGGTATAGCTTGCCTCCTTATGTTGGGCTTTACCATTTATTATCCTTTGTAGTGCTGGATTTGTAGAAAGATATTGTGTAAATTTGGTTTTGTCATGGAATATCTTGGTTTCTCCATCAATGTTAATTGAGAGTTTTGCTGGATACAGTAACCTGGGCTGGCATTTGTGTTCTCTTAGGGTCTGTATGACATCAGTCCAGGATCTTCTGGCCTTCATAGTTTCTGGCGAGAAGTCTGGTGTGATTCTGATAGGTCTCCCTTTATATGTTACTTGACCTTTTTCCTTTACTGCTTTTAATATTCTTTCTTTATTTTGTGCGTTTGGTGTTTTGACAATTATGTGACGGGAGGTGTTTCTTTTCTGGTCCAATCTATTTGGAGTTCTGTAGGTTTCTTTTATGTCTATGGGTATCTCCTTTTTTTGGTTAGGGAAGTTTTCTTCTATGATTTTGTTGAAGATATTTACTGGTCCTTTGAGCTGGGAGTCTTCACTCTCTTCTATACCTATTATCCTTAGGTTTGATCTTCTCATTGAGTCCTGGATTTCCTGTATGTTTTGGACCAGTAGCTTTTTCCGCTTTACATTATCTTTGACAGTTGAGTCAATGATTTCTATGGAATGTTCTGCTACTGAGATTCTCTCTTCCATCTCTTGTATTCTGTTGGTGAAGCTTGCATCTACAGCTCCTTGTCTCTTCTTTTGGTTTTCTATATCCAGGGTTGTTTCCATGTGTTCTTTCTTGATTGCTTCTATTTCCATTTTTAATTCCTTCAACTGTTTGATTGTGTTTTCCTGGAATTCTTTCAGGGATTTTTGCGATTCCTCTCTGTAGGCTTCTACTTGTTTATTAATGTTTTCCTGTGTTTCCCTAAGTGTGTTCATGTCTTTCTTGAAGTCCTCCAGCATCATGATCAAATATGATTTTGAAACTAGGTCTTGCTTTTCTGGTGTGTTTGGATATTCCATGTTTGTTTTGGTGGGAGAATTGGGCTCCGATGATGCCAAGTAGTCTTGGTTTCTGTTGCTTGGGTTCCTGCGCTTGCCTCTCGCCATCAGATTATCTCTAGTGTTACTTTGTTCTGCTATTTCTGACAGTGGCTAGACTCTCCTATAAGCCTGTATGTCAGGATTGCTGTAGACCTGTTTTCCTCTCTTTCAGTCAGTTATGGGGACAGAGTGTTCTGCTTTCGGGCGTGTAGTTTTTCCTCTCTACAGGTCTTCAGCTGTTCCTGTGGGCCTGTGTCTTGAGTTCACCAGGCAGCTTTCTTGCAGCAGAAAAGTTGGTCTTACCTGTGGTCCCGAGGCTCAATTTCGCTCGTGGGGTGCTGCCCACGGGCTCTCTGCAGCGGCAGCAACCAGAAAGACCTGTACCGCCCCTTCTGGGAGCTTCAGTGCACCAGGGTTCCAGATGGCCTTTGGCTTTTTCCTCTGGCGTCTGAGATGTGTGTGCAGAGAGCAGTCTCTTCTGGTTTCCCAGGCTTGTCTGCCTCTCTGAAGGTTTAGCTCTCCCTCCCACGGGATTTGGGTGCAGAGAACTGTTTATCCGGTCTGTTTCCTTCAGGTTCAGGCGGTGTCTCAGGCAGGGGTCCTGCCGCTCCTGGGCCCTCCCCCACGGGAGCCCAGAGGCCTTATACAGTTTCCTCTTGGGCCAGGGATGTGGGCAGGGGTGAGCAGTGTTGGTGGTCTCTTCCGCTCTGCAGCCTCAGGAGTGCCCACCTGACCAGGCGGTTGGGTCTCTCTCTCACCGGGTCTGGGAGCAGAGAGCTGCTGCCCTATTTGATGATTCTTGATCCTAGGGCATAAGAGATTGGTGTTCTGCTCAGGAAATTTTCCCCAGTGCCCATGTGTTGGAAGCTCTTCCCCACTTTTTCTTCTACTATTTTGAGTGTATTTGATTTTATGTGAGGGTCCTTGATCCACTCGGTCTTAAGCTTTTTACAGGGCTACAGGAATGGATCGATTTACATTCTTCTACATGCTGACCTCCAGTTGAACCAGCACCATTTGTTGAAAATGCTACCTTTTTCCCCCTGGATAGTTTTAGCTCCTTTGTCAAAGATCATGTGACAAAGTGTGTGGGTTTATATCTGGGTTTTCAATTCTATTCCACTGATTTACCTGCCTGTCTCATTACCAATACCACACAATTTTTTTTAATTTATTTAATACTTAATAATAATTCTTTGGTTTCCGGGCAAACATCCCCCTCCCTCCTCCCCTTCCTTATACCACACAATTTTTATCACCATTGCTCTGTAATACCGCTTGAGGTCAGGGATGGTTATTCCACCAGAAGTTCTTTTATTGTTGAGGATAGTTTTTGCTATCCTGGATTTTTTGTTATTCCAAATGGATTTGAAATTCTGTGAAGAATTGAGTTGGAATTTTGATGGGAATTACATTGATTCCGTAGATAGCTTTAGACAAGGTGGCCATTTTTACAATATTAATCCTGCCAATTCATGAGCATGGGAGATCTCTCGTCTTCTGAGATCTTCATTTTCTTTCTTCAGAGACTTGAAGTTCTTGTCATGTATTTCTTTCACTTGCGTGGTTAGAGTCACAGCAAGGTAATTTATATTATTTGTGGTTATTGTGAAGGGTGTCATTTCCATGTTTATCCTTTGAGTAGAGGAAGGCTAGTGATTTGTTTGAGTTAATTTTATACTCAGCCACTTTGCTGAAGTTGTTTTCAGGCTTAGTAGTTCTCTGGTGAAACTTTTGGGGCCACTTAAGTATACTATCATATCATCTTCAAATAGGGATATTTTGACTTCTTCCTTCCTAATTTATATCCTGACCTCCTTTTTTGGACTTTGAGTACTCTATTGAAAAAGTAGGGAGAGATTGGGGAAACCTTGTCTAGTTTTGAAGTCCTGGCAAAGGCATCTTGCTAAACAGGAGCTGAAGGGGCCATGTTAAGTATGATAGACACATTCCGGTCTGAGTCATCTATAGACACATAGAAGAATAAAAATAACCTGTTTCCAAAGCATCAATGGTACTGAAAACCCTAATTTCTAAACTGGTAGGGTATTAAATTTAAAAACAAAAAAGGAAGAGATTACATATAAAACATCATAGATAAAAATAGATTAAAATTGGTGATTTAAAGTCCTTACAGAAAGAAACAGAGTAAAAGAAATATTTTCTATGCTAGAAATAGAAAGAGACACAGTGTCACAGGGCATTTGTATTATGTATATTATGTATAGTTTTGTTGTACTTATCTGTATAAAATTATTATTGCTTTCAGTAATGATCACAACATTCTATGTTCTTTTTAAGAGAGATCAAATAAGGCACACTTGTAGAAAGAAAATAATGAGAAATTAGGTGCTATTTTAGAGGCTGTAGAACAGAGAAAAATGGTTTTTTAAAAAATAAATTATTGGTTATTTTGTTTATTTACATTTCAAATATTATGCTCCTTCACAGTCCTCTCCAACTCCCCCAACCCGACCCCTTTCCCCCTCCCCCCACAATGGTGCTCCCCAACCTACCTACCCACTCCTGCTCCACTGCCCTAGCATTCCCCTACACTGGGGCAGCAAGCCTTTAAATCAGAGTTAAAAACAACAACAATAAGAACAATAACAACAACAACGAACAACAGATTTTAACAACAACAAAAGGAGTATTCGAAATAGGAAAAATTCCACAAAGATTTGAAGAGTTAGAATGGCAGCCCATAAAGATGCAGTATATTGAGTTAAGAGCTCAGATTCTGCTCATGGATGCGAGCTGGGAGAATATCATGACGTGCATTATGTGTTTCATTTGTAGAGATTGGAGAATTAAGAGGTATACATATTTGATGTATCATTCTATTAATGCATATTCAGAGTTCCAATGGGTTTCTCCCTTAAATTCTGTAAAGAATGATTCTGAGATTAAATATTTATTTGAGATATTGACTGTTTTAGACATGACTTTGATGGTCAAAGCTGATGATGCTCATGCCCCTGCACCCACTGGAATACAGCAATGTTTTAGGCATTGTGGCATAAAGTTGTTACAAACATAACTTACAGTTCTATAGGTCAAATTGTTTTGGAAAGATTTAACAATATATTGAGAAGATATTCATAGAAGAGGATGAAAAATAATTTCCCAGTGGTAAATTCATTGATGTTTTGTGACTTTAAATTTTTTAAAGGTCAATGAAACAGGTAGCACAACTGTTAGAAAGCACAGGATTTTTAAGACTACTTAATTAGGAAGGCCTATAGAAGTCCCAGCTCCAAAATTGAAACAAAAGAATTATGTATTTTCACAGCACATAATGATTGGACAACAAATATTACAGCTCACTTTCTTAAGACTAAATATTTTCCCAATTTCCTTGGCCCCCCAAAAGGAAAGCTATAACCCAAATCAGCAGGAAACAACTTAAGAAAACTACGCCCCCATTCCCAGTAGTGGATAATTTGGGCTCATTCAATGAGTGTTGGATGTTTGTCATCTTTTAAGTGGGATGGTTATAAGTAGTTATGGCCTTAAACAGGGAAGAAACAGAACAGGGATGCTATACTCAGGGTTTTTTTCTTTCTTCTGTCCTTCTTTCTCTCTTATTTGTTATTAGGAGGAAAAGAAGTGAGAAGAGATGAACAAAACAAAAGGGGGTATAAGAACAATATGACAAAATGCAAATTATTGAGTCTGACTGAGGAGCATTAATAAACAAAAATCTTATAATGGTATAGATCTTGGGATATTGATTCAAAATTGAGTTTATATTTTTTACAACATACTATGTATATATGTTTTCAACTTTCATTTGAGATTCTGCATCTGTATATTCTTTAAAATGACATATAAAATTCTAGTCCTTTTCAAAGCTGCTACTAGAAACTTTTAAGAATGAATAAAGTAATGCAAATTAATAGTCATTCTAACACATGGTCGTGCCAGATATTAGTCTAATTTATCATATGCTTTACACATTGACCATAAAGTAAATATGAACTTAGTAAATAACTAGAAACACAGAACATTTGCCTAGTCATATAGACTATAGATAGATGGTCTTCCCAAACCTGAGACCTACAGAAAATGGCACTTAAGAAGGTTTTTATTAAAGGCTTTCTGAGTATGAGAAATTTCAGTTCCTGACAACATTCCTATTCAACTTCAAAGGAGATAATGAAAGGAGAAAAATCTCCTTATGGAAGTTGCTTCAAATATGGAAGCTGCCACTGGGCAAAATGCTGAGATTGCTTTAGACAAAATTCTGTCCATACTGGACAAAGGAGACACAGGGAAGTCAACTGCTAAGCTTTGCAAAGACATAATAAGTAGTTCTTCATAATTTCTGCTTCACAAAAAGGTCTATCAGATATTATGGGGCCAGAAAGCAGAAAATAGTTTCCCCAACATTATAAAGAAAATTTGTGAGGCTATTCAGGCCACCAACTTCTCTGTCATCCCTATAGTTTTGGAAGCAGCTTTCTTGTACTTCCTATATACTAAGGAAATATTTATTGTTTCTCAAGTGTCAGATAGTTTTATTCTTAAATAATCATACAGATTGTTTAAATTTAGATAGATGTTTTTAGGTTAGTAATTCATGTTATGATAGAAAATGATTTAGATATAGAAATATAATTTTACCAAGATACAACAGAAAACCCTAAGTTGCCAAATTCATATTGAGTGAACATTGTGAAGGTAAATCACACCTAATAGTTTTCACAATTCTTTTCATATTTGTTACCATTGTATTCAGTTTTTTGACATAAGAGGAAAACTCCTTTTTTGTAGTAAAAGAGAGAATTGTAAAGAAAATCTCCTGTGTACTATATGGTTGCATCACTTGTAAATGTAGCCTATACAAAGGCATAGAATAGAAGTTGGGGCATCTGGTATGCAGAAAGGAATCTGAGATAGAGCAAAGAGGATTGGGCCCCAGGCATAGAGGAAGACAGTCACATGTAATTAAGGACCAGGTAAAAAGCTACATTGCAGAACTTAGAATAAAAAGACGAAATTATTAAATTATAAGACAGTTGGGGAACATGCCTAGTTCTATGGCCTATCTATTTGTAAATATATTTGAGTCTCAGAGTCATTATTTCCAAAAGTATGGGGCCTAGATGAAAACACTTAAAGAAACTCCCTACTACATGAACAAACAATGGGACATGAAGAATAGCAGTGCTGATGTATAAATTAACTTTCATACCATAGATTGATATTTTGAAGGTTGTAAAGTTCACTTATCAAAAGCACTGGTGGACACATTTTCTATTTGAATAAAGAGAGCTGAACTTCTTTGCCTCATTTCCAGTTTAAAAATTAGAAACTAGATACATTAGAAAAGAAAGATATTGCAAAATGAATTTTAATTAGCCATCTAAACCAATTAATAAACCCATGCTTTTATAAACACAGAGCATTAAGTAGTACATAAACCGATCTGCCTCCTACATTTTCAGGGTTAAACAGTCTTCAGGAGCTCTTTTCTGTTTTCAACACATGGATATAATAAAAATGAATATTTCTGTGGTGTCTTAGGGTACCAAGGCTTCTGTGAAAAAACTAAGTTCAGATGACTTAAAGATTTATTTTCTTGTATTTTGATCCAAGTAAAATATTAGCAAAGTTTTTTCTTGATCTCTATTTCCCTCACTCCGTGTGTGTCTGACATTCTATCTATCTATCTATCTATCTATCTATCTATCTATCTATCTATCTATCTATCTATCTATCATCTATCTATCTATCATCTATCTATCTATCTATCTATCTATCTATCTATCTATCTATCATCTTTCTATCTGTCATCTATCTATTTATCTATCGACTATCATATATCTATCTGACATATCTGTCTGTCTCTCTTTCTGTCCCTCTGTATCCTCCTTATTTTTCCTCACCTTCCTGTGGCAGCTTTCATGCTGTGTCCTTACTTCATCTCCCCTACTTTGTCTACTCTTTTCTGTGTTACAATCTCTTCTTTTTATCATTCTTAATAGATTAGTGCCTCACTTTCCTTGATTACTTTGGTAGAGGCTTATCACCCACTAAAGCCATATTTCAAGAAACTGTGTGTTAAGTCTTCAATGTATGGGATGGAGGATTGAGAAAAAAATTCAACCTAACATGGTTAGAATGTATTTTTTCAATTAGGAATGGGAATTCGATAGATTTGTTATTTTTTTACTTTAATCTCCCATATTTATTGCCACTGAAATACACTGCTGGATTAAGTATGCTCACAAATGGGTACAATGTAATTGTGGGGTTATTGCCCCATGCTTGGCAAAGGTTCTGTATATTGCAATGAACATGTACCTGAGAATGAAGAAACCCAAGGCTTAGCACTAAAATAATGATATTCAATCAGCCCCCTCCCCTCTCTCTTTCTCTCAAGTTCTGAGCCTCTTGTTAGACAGACCTGTGTTCCATTGCCAATCTTGTCTTTGCAGAATATGGAATGATTGGTCTTATTATGGAGTTTGAGCGAGAGATGCATCTGTTCACATTTTACAACTTCAGAAAACTCTGGATTTGCTTGGACTGATCGCATAATCCCATTTAGCTTAGCTTTCCACACAGCAGAGAGAGCTAATGCTTCGGACAAAACAAAGACAAATAAAAATAGTATTCAGAGAAAATAGATATAGTTTTTACACTTAATATTATTCGCAGTTATATCTCTTTTATATTAATATTATTTCATTTCGGCAACATTCTGCCATAACAACACATTTTAAATGACCAGACAGTGTGTTATTGGATTACCCGTGACGTAGGCCATTATGATGTATCATTGTATAATATATGCTATTCCACAGCATGAATCACATTGCACTTACATGATCTACTACATGCAATAAACACTATGCACTAGCGTCTCTCCCACTGTGAAGTACAAGTACACAACCCTGTACTAGCTGCTGTAAACTCAGGCTTTTACTTGGTCATATTCTCTGCACTTTAAATCGTCTTTGATTGAACAAAGGGTTGTTTCCAACAGCCTGCATTATCACCGCTACTAAAGGCTTCTGTCTTGTCGTTTTAATCCCTGCAAGCACTGGGAAGGGGGCAAAGATAATTTTTTTTATTTGTCTGAGTTAGAAATCATGATTTCCCCTTGCTTTGATGTTTCTAGGATCCCTTGAGACCCAAATCAGACTACAGAATCTTGTTCCTCTCCTGTCTCCTGAGATCTTGTTATACTAACTTCTTACAACCTTTAAAAACTGTCCCTCTCTATTTATCCCTTAAGAGTTCATTCTATTGATTTATTATAGAAAGGGATACTTGTGTCCCAGGAGCAAAACTTCATTCAATATCACCTTGCAAAAGAAATGTATAGGCATTTTTCACTTCAACAAATCTTACTCTCTTTGTAACTATGGAAGATTTGAAATCAGAACATGAAGTAGACAAAGAGAAATAATCTTTGTCCTCACATTTGTACTTACTACAACCCTTACATCTCTTGTGAAATATATAGTATTGTTATATTTAATATTTACCTCTTCAAATTGAGTATAAAACTTTTATATTTCAGACATGAATATTTTCTTGGTTACTATTCTATTGCTGTGAAGAGATAACATGATTAATAAAGACAACTTATAGAGGAAAGCATTAATTGAGGTCTTGCTTATAGTTTCAGAGGACTAGTACTTTATCATCATGGTGGGGGATATGATAATAGGCAGAAGTAAGTCATGGTGATGGAGAAGTAGCGGAAAACTTCAATCTGATCCACAAATTGCAGGCAAAAAGAGACAATCAGACTGTTTTGTACGGGCTTTTTGAAACTCTTATCCAACGAGGTCAAATTCAACATGGCTATACTTCCTAACACTTCCAAAATAGTTCCACTAACTAGGAACCATACATTCAAACATATGTACCTATGGGGACCAGTTTTTTACTCAGATCCATACAGATATCTAGGAGAAGCTTATGAGTTTCATCAACACAATGCCTTAATAAAGCAATTTGCAGTTTCCCAAATTTCAAGCTCTTGTCTCTGACTCTGGAACTTATACAGAGGTGTCTGTGTCTGTGTGTGTGTGTGTGTGTGTGTGTGTGTGTGTGTGTGTGTGTGTGTCTGTGTGTGTATGTCTTTGTGTGTGTGTGTGTTTGTGCACACATGTGTGATATGTGCTTTGTTCCCCTGATTATCTAGATATGAGAATAGAAGTCTCACTCTAAAAATCAGTATATATTGGAAATAGCATAGGTTCTGGGATGAGAAACTTCAAGTACATGCTAACAGTTTCCTTCCTTTAAGAGGCATACTTGCTTATTTAAGTAAATGTGTGCAGTCATTTATCATGATTTTTCTACATGTCTCCACGGTTAGGCTCCACAGCCCAGATTCAGGTACCTGGTAGTGATTACAACAGTTATAAATATCAACTTCACATATGAATAACAACATCAATCTTATCTGAAGTCTTGTTACACTTTTGTTAAAAATCATGTCTATAACTGTAAACATCACTGTTCATGAGTTGGGCCATGCCTTCTGATTTGAACCTAAAGATACAGTGTCAAGTACATATTAGGTGGATATATTTGTACAAATAATAGCCCTTATTATATGACAGAGGTAATGTAAACCAACAAAAATACAATATGGGAAGAACTATTCTAACGAAAAATATTAAAGGACCAGGAAGACTATGGTAGAGCAATGGGAGGTTGTACAGAAAATAAAACAAAGGTATATATATATATATATATATATATATATATATATATATATATATATATACATATATATATATATATATACAGGCATACCTATGTGTTTCTCAAAATATTATATGTAACAACGATTAATAAAAATAGGCAATTAATTTAAAAATAGCAAGGAGGTTATTTGAGAGGTTTTGGATAAAGAAAAGTAGGAAGAGTGAAATGAAGTAATTAGATAAAAATCTCAAAAACATAAATATATTTAGAAGGCTTTTAAGTTATGAGCACACCCAACAGAAGGCCAACATCATCATCTTATCCCCATTCTGGCTTTCTGCTTACACCAAGCATGTGTTGGTTCTTATTAAGTAAGAGAAACATTCTTGGCAGAGTATGATCAAAAAAGATGACCAAGAAATCTGTATGAGGCAGGATGTTCAAAGGAAGCAAAAGGCAAAAAGAAATGTGCTAACACAGTCATAGCTAAAGGTCGTGGAATTTTCTGCTGTGACTATATTGGGTCAGTTCCATTATCTTTTTTATTTCTATTGGAACTTTCCAGCAAAGGTAGCAGGACAAATTACTGAAGCCTTCTTTTCTACGAGTATATCTTCTCTTCTAAAAATGTTAGCACAGAGTCAAAAACTCAGCAGAATTTTGTATCAATACAATGTTTATAAGAACTTGATCCTGTGTTTGCTGGTTTTAGTTTACTTCCAGGTGTTATAGTAAAATATTCCTCAAATCTTTCTGTTCTATTTAATTCTTAAGACAGGTATTATCCAAATTTTAGCAAATGGATTTTGAGACTGCTACTTTAAGACTCCTTCTCTCTGAACTACCTCAGAATATTACCAAAACTGTTTTTTTGTAAGCATTCAAATACATGCCCATTTTTATTTTATTCCTCTGTCTGATTGCCAAGAGTCTCTCACACAATTCTTCAAACTTTTTTGTTTTTTCCTATAAAATACTTTAACTTCCACTCGTATTTAGTTGTCATTTCCTTAGTCTGCCTTTACCTTATTCCCCTGTAGATAAGGTCATGCTTTTTCCAATTTTGAAATGCTCCTTTCCTCCTCAGCCGTTTTTCTTCTGTGAGTGAAATGGTTGTGGTTGTTGTACTGTTTTAGGTGACTTATGGGGAACCTCATATTCAGCAGCCACTTTTGTCTATGAGTTCCCTTTGCATCTCTCTTATGGAGCACGTGTTAAACAGTGTACTAAAACTGTATTGAAGTGGAATTCTAATCAGGTTATAGACTAGAGAATTGGGGATTAGTGATTGGAAACCAACCGTGGTGGTCAGAATTGTTTACATTCTAACTTTGTCCTCCTCCAAGGTAAATCACTGTAAAGCTTTTCTTTTCTCACTTGTCCAATAGCCCAGTACAATTCCTCTTCTGTGACCTAATTTAAATTGCAATTAATTTCTTTTAGATATTCCAAAACAAGCCCATAGAATATTCATTTAGTATCATGCAAAACTGTAAAAGCTGATATAGGAGTGGACAGAAAGACAAAGATCAAAAGAAAAAGGAATATTTTTAAGGGAATATGGGACATTATAAAAATATTCTCAACCATTCATCTTTCATCTTTTGAGACTCCATTTATAGTTTCATGCCCATTTTGTAACTGGATTATTTATTTTGACATTTAGTTCTTTGGGTAGTCTAGTTATTATTGGTAATGAACATGGCATAGAATTTTCTTTTATAAGGAATTTGCTGTAATGAACACTTATGCCTGACATGGTTACTTCTTTTTTATTACCTTTATTTATTTTTACATTCTAGTCATTACCTCCCTCCAGGTCTGCCATCCCATTCCTCCTCCCACCTGTCTCCAAGAGGCTATCCCCTACCCCACCTTGCCTTTTTTGCCTGGTTTGTTTATCTTTTTTATTATTATTACTTATTTTATTCATTTACATTTCAAATGATATCCCCTTTACAGGTTACCCCTCCACAAACGTCCCATCCCATTCCCTCTCTCCCCTCTCTGCTTTGCTTCTATGAGAGTGTTCCAACCACTCACCCACTCCCGGTTCACTCCTGTAGCATTCTCCTATGATAGGGCATCAAGACTTCACAGGACCTTCAAGGGCCTCCCCTCCCATTGATGTCAGATAGGGTCAACCTCTGCTATATATGTTTCTGGAGTTTCATGGAGATCCCTCCATGTATACACTTTGGCTTGTGGTATAGTCTCTGGGAGCTCTGGGTAGTCAGGTTAGTTCCTCTTCCTGTGGAATTGCAATCCATTTCAGCTCCTTCAGTCCTTCCCCTAGCTTTTTGATGCAGATACCCAAACCAAACCATCAAACTGAGCCCAGGGACACCAATTGAAGAGCCTGGTTTCTTCTTAAGTGGTCGTTGGAAGGTTTCTTGTGTAATCAATCATCGTGATTGGCAATGACATATTTTTGATATGAATGAGTGCATTAGCAACAACTCCAGTAGAACAGACTTATACAGTTTTGGCTTAAACAGCCCTTCCCTGGACACCCTAGGTGGTTAAGCTGTTTTTTTTTATAATCCAGTATTTCTACCAAATTAGGGAGACCATATTCAGGAGAAAGGCCATTTTTCATGCCTTCTGTATTTGTGGTTCTTATATCACAGTTAACTTTCCGTAGAGGCAGGACTCACAGATTTATTTTCCCTAAATTCAATCTGGAAGAGTATTATTGCTGTTAATGGGATTTAGGAATACAAGTTCAGTGATACAAAGTAAATTTTTGTTCCTAAATGGAATAGATACCACTAGCTGGCTGGTTCAATTGGTATTTACTTACTGTTAAAATTCAAGCTGTTCATTGTGATGGTTACTGTCAGTTAGGAATGGGTAGATGGGCTGGAGAGATGGTTGAGCAATTATGAGTACTTGTTGCTCTTGCAGAGGACCTAGAATTAACTCCCAGCAGCTTCATGGTAGTTCACAGCAATTTTTAATACACTTCCAGGGAATCTGATTCCTTCTTCTGACATCAACAAGTAGTATTAATAGCTTAAACCATCCTACCTTCTGTACCCTAGAATCTTTATTTCTGCTTTCATAACACAAAAAGTAGTTTCTCTTTCTACACAGATATTCAGTATGCATATTTATTGCTCCTTTTTCTTTCTTTTGTTTTTCTTGTTTTGGTAAGGACATGAACATATGTACATACTTATATGGATAATAGAGTATACTCTTTCATTAAGTTTATTGGTATTATAACCCTTTATTTTGTTTTGTTAGAGAGATTATCTCTCACTGGCCTTAAGATGAAAGAATCAGCTGTCTCTGCCTTTTTTACTGATATTATAAGCTTGCATAACCACACCAAAGTTTCTTACATACTTTTAGGTTTGCGTGCTTTCAAAGCAAACATTTTGACCAATCAACTATCCCCATAATCCAATTTTATAACCCTATATATCCCAAATAATCTTAGATATAAGAATAACTTTTGGGTTTTTTTCATTCTCTTTTTATCCTCAAGTAACTCCTGGGCATTTCTCTGCCCATTTTAGCTCCCATATAATCATACGGAGACCTGGTAATTTAATTAACAGGTAGCAAGGCCAAACATGGCAGCTTCTAACGTATTTTAAGGTGACTAGCCTGCTAATATCCAGAACAATGTCCTGCTACTTACCATTTGGGCAGGTTTGGGTCCATATGTGTCTTCCTGGCTCCTCTCTCATCCCAATCTCATGAATCCTCCTGGTTCCTCTGTATGTATCTCCACACTTTTGCCACCTCATGCCCTTCCCTCCATTTGCTTCCTTTGGGAACCCCTGACCGGGATTCTTTTCTGCCCTGCGAATTGGGTGAAAATCAGAACAAAACCCAACACTATCCTTCAACACTCAGGTTCCCCTGAAATTTCACTTGTCACATATTGTCACAGTCCCTATCCAGTTTTATTGTTCAGATTCCCATGATGGTCACTATCTAACTCATCTTATACATTAAAATCTAATAATAAAGGTGAGTCTTACTTACTTTCTTCATCTATTTACATCTTACATGTCAATAAACATACTAAAAGATTGCTCACCTTAGGAGAAGGGCTGAAGGAGCTTAAGAGGATGGCAACCTCAAAGGAAGAACAACAGTATCAACTAAACAAACCTAGAAGAGCTCCCAAGGATTCAGCCACCAACCAAAGTATATATACATGGGCTGTTCCATGGCTTCTGCTACATACCCATCAGAAGACTGCCTTATCTGGCATCAGTGGTAGAGGACATGCTTGGTCTTATGGAAACTTGATGCCTCAGAGAATGGGGATGCTAGAGGGGGGAGACCAGAATAAGTGGGTAGATGGGGGAGCACCCTTTTAGAGGGAAAGGGGAGGGGGATGGGGTGGGGAACTCATGGAAGAAAGATGGGAAAGGGGGTAAATAAATAAAATAATTGAAATGTTTTAAAAAACAAATCACAATCCTATGATTCCATTACCTATATGACATCTGTCTAATGAATCTCACATTTTATCTCAGTGAATTATTCTCCCAAATTATTCTAAGAAGAAAAAAGAAGACATGGAGGCAGAGGAAGATAAGAGAAAGAAGAAGAAGAAGAAGAAGAAGAAGAAGAAGAAGAAGAAGAAGAAGAAGAAGAAGAAGAAGAAGAAGAAGAAGAGAGGAGGAGGAGGAGGAGGAGGAGGAGGAGGAGGAGGAGGAGGAGGAGGAGGAGGAGGAGGAGGAGGAGGAGGAGGAGGAGGAGGCGGAAACATAGTAATTGAGGTTACACTGCTATGTTCACTGCTTTCTGAATGCTTTTCAGCCTCTGTTACTTTAGCATTGCACAAAAATGGAAAAAAATGCTCTATATTTTTGTTGTGAGCATAGCCTTTATGAGCTGAGCTTCTTCAACATTGATCATTTGCTGTTATTTTATAGATACAGTTCTTTTTAAGTCATTGAAATAATTGCTTTATAAAAGTTTATATTTACCGCTTTTTAACTTTTCCTCAAGCAATGCACTTATCAGTAAAGTTGAAAGGTCTAGAAGTGTGGAAATAAGAAAACAGTGATATTTCCCTACCCTTTCCATCCTTTCTTTTTCTTTTGTAGAGCTAGGCATTGGACCCAGGTCATGTGCATACCAGGCAAGCACTCTGTAACTGAGTTCTTGGCCTTATGAGATTTCTTTCAGTGAATATGTACACACATGATCTTTTCCTATTCATAGAAATTTTATCATCAGCCATTTTCCTATGCATATTTTTCACATATAATATGCTTTCTTTCATTACTTTAAATAACATTATATGTTAATAAAGTTATTTGAAAATATTTTAATGGCTACATAGTAGTTCATTTTATGGATAAATCAAATTGTATTTATTTTAATCTCCTACTGTATTCTTAATATTTTACTTTTATAAATAAACAATACTTAATAAAAATTTGCAAATATTTATAAAAGCAAAAACCAAAACATGCCCTAGACCACTTTGAGAAGGGTCATGGGAGAAGGATCAAATGTAGAAGAGCTAATTTTTTAAATTAGTGCCATTAGAAATGAAGGTGAAATTGAAGTTTGTATGATTTCGTCCTTCCACTTCTTTGGGTTACTCAAGTCTACCTCTACCACTTCTTCCCAAACACTTCCTCTTCCTCTTAACGTCTTTTCCTATTTCTATAGTCTACAATATGTCTCATTTTTGCAGCTTACTTTTTTCACCCTTTAAATCTGGGCTTGGCATTTAAATCTTACCATTTTTAAGACCTCTCTAATGGTTGGTAGATATTTTGAAAGTTTCAACATTCCTTTAGAAATCATCTCTTTTTCTTTTGATCTTTGTTTCCCTGTCCATTCCCAAGTTAGCTTTTAGGAATTTCCATTCTAGGAAATGTGTGTTCTCTGGGTTTGTCTTGGAATAAAAGATATAAATTGATTGAAATTTAGATATGATGTATATTCATTAAAATCAGGTAAGTTCTCAGATGAGACATTGTATTCAATCAGTGGGTATATGCATAAATACATATATAATGTTAATAGATATGTATTTTCTTCCTTTTACATTATAAAAGGTGAATTTGGGAATAAATGGACTAAATTTATATTATTGGTACATGTAGCTAATATGTAACTGAGTTCCTGGCTGATAGATGATGCCCTTTTGTCTAAATAGCTTCAATATTGATGAATAATTTATATTATTTTGCCTCATTAAAGTAACTCAAATAAAACATAATGGCAAATATTATTATGTTCTAACTATAGACTACATGTATTGAGCTGCTTGAGCAACAGAATAAGAGAAGAACAGAATAGACCAGATCCTTATAGCACAATGGTGTATTTTCTGACAAATTGTGGGACAAAATGCCTGTCATCTAGTAACACAAGCAATGTTTTTTAACTTTATAAAAATAAAACCAAATGTAAATAAAAGTGTATTAATCTTCAAGGCAGTAGATGATCAAGTTAAATGTCATGTAGTTTAAATACATATATCACTAGATTAGCAGATAGACAAGAAAAGCAATGATTCTAGAGAGTGGGGGATAAAAGAAAAGAAAGAAACTCATGCTAAGTCTTACCTGCATAAGCAAGCTTTTACTGCAGATATATTTGGTTTGCTTTAGAAAGAGACTCTTTAGAAGACTCAGAAAATTCAAAATACTTATTTAATTCTATTTTTAACAGTTTTTACCTTATAAATTTTATTTTATGTCATAGAATTTTAAAAATAACAGCTCTGCGTTAACTTTTACCAGCCTATGCCATCCTTACAATTTATGGATGTATGTAAATCTAGGTATTCACATAGTGAGACTGCTTTGTTTAACGACTTAAATTAAAAGTATTTAGCCAAGACCAAGTCTTAGAACACAATTATCAAAATCATTCGGTATGGGCTAAAACATTTTGTTTAAAATCTGTTTTGTCCTTAGTTCTAATCATTCCCATTCCAGAATATAGAATGGTCTTTGAGCTGGAACTACTTTTATCCATTGCTTGTATCAAGAGTTGGTTAATTGCTGGTCCAAACTGAGTTCCAGATGATGAGTGATGTACCATCCCAGTGACAGTGAGCTTTAGAAGGTGACAAACTCAATGTCCATATTAAATGTAACAGCAAAGACTGTAACCACATTGACCATTAGTAGGTAGGATCAAATAAGTTTTTATTTTCTACTCAATTACCTATGTAACAAGTTAGAAACTCTGAGGGTGACCCCACAAGACTTATCGTGTCACCCTCAGATGGTGGAGATTGATGGTATTGGTTGTCACTGCTTTCACTTCCCTGTTCTTTAAGAGAGTTGGAGCAAAGTCATGATGGAACTTGAATCTCTTCAACAGAATGAAAAAACACGTGAATTGTGACTCAAAGGCTAACTTAGATCAGAATTCAATTTGTGTCCTTTGGGAAAATCTAATGTAATAACACAAATTCTCTGTCTACTTGGGTTTGAAAATATCTTACTTGCTAGGGTTTAGATCTGAAGGGCACACTTATATGTAGGCATCAAATCTTTTATTTATTTCAGTCTTAGTATGTGATTTATTATCAATAAGGATGGTTACTATAAACACCACCTTCATTTTGACTCACCTCTCCAATCAGCCAAAACATTATCTTCACTTCTCAGTCTTTTTTGACCTATACCTTGATCTTGGTCATTTACTATATTTCCTATTATTTCTAGATCACTATATTTTAGAGATAATGGCCAGGTAGGTTCTGCTTTCTTCTCTTACAGGAGGGATAATGTATTTACTTTACTTTACTTTACTGATAATTGCAGACACAGTGACATCTGAGTCAAGTTTCTACTGCAAAAACTGAAGCAGCTAAAAATAGCTGATTCCTTCTTTTTCTACTTTTGGTTCTAGGAAGACATCTATGAAGGTTCTAGAACAGATGAACAGATGGATGGAGCTACACACCTTTAGTACATGTGTTCTTCACTTAACTTGCTTATGTATAAATCAAATGTCTCTGGATATGCATTTGTATCAAGTTTGACTCCAAACTTCTAGGCTACCCTTAATACAATGAAGTTGACAACCAAAATGGACCAATATTATATAACTTCTAAGTCAAAGTTTTGTATTATCTGAGATGAAGAGAAATATATATATACACACACATATGTGTGTATGTGTGTGTTCTTTTGGAATACATACATATGTATATATATATGTATATATATGCTTTCTTATGATATATATGCCAAATACATAGACAGAACCTATAGAATATGTATCATAATACAATATTCATATTTGCCTTACAAAGTTATGTCTGACCCCTCAGGTCTCCTTCTGTCCCCTGGAGCTAAGGCTGTTCCACAGCCCTCTGGACCCAAAACATGCCTGGAGAGAGCTGGTCTCCCAGGAGCATTCTCACTCTTAATCCCACAGGTGAGACCCCACTTTTAGTCCATGGACTATCCATAGGGGGAGTCACCAGGAGCGCACAGGGCACAGAAACCTTGGATCAGCCTGGTCAGGATCCTTCCGGTTTCCATCTGTGCCCAGAGTTAATGCTGTTCTACAGCCCTCTGGATCCAAAACCTGCCTGGAGAGAACTGGTCTTCCAGGAATGCTTTCTTTCCTAGGATCACAGGCTCCTAGGCCCACAGATGGACAGTCTTCAGTCAGAGATAGCAAGACCAACTAACATAAGTGATAATCAGATGGCAAGAGGCAAGCAAAAGAACCTAAGCAAAAGAAGCCAAATACTACTTGGCATCATCAGAACCCAGTTCTCCCACCACAGCAAGTATTGGATATCCCAACACACCAGAAAAGCAAGATTTGTATTTAAAAATCACAAAATCACTTCTTAACAATTCTAGAGCATTCCTTCAGCAGATTAGAGAGCTTAGGTAATCTTTTTCCTTGGAACAGTACGTGTGTGTGTGTGTGTGTGTGTATGCATGCATGCATGTATGTATGTGTGTATGTATGTATGTATGTATGTATTACAGTTATGATAAGTACAACAGGGTATATCAGAATTTGATAAAATTCATTTGTATTTTTTCCATGAAGAGCCTTAAGAAACTAGAAAACAAGTCACTGGGAAGGTGTAGGTGTTAACCAATTACAATCCCAAGAGTTATATACCTAATAATGAAGAGTGAAGAATTTGAGACCAGCCTGGGCTCTTAGCAAACTGTGTGTCAACAATAACAATATAAATAAAGAAATGTAAAAGATATCATTAACTGAGAAGAAATATGCCCTAGACACTAAATTAATGAAGGATTTTTCTGTAGAATATGTAATTCTCCCAAGTCAAGATATGAATACAACTCATTGACTATATAATTATTCAAAGATTTGAGTGAACGTTTCAAAAAAACAGATATGTAGTCAATATGTCTATCAAGTAAAATCAATATGACTATTCACCAAAACTTTAAAATTAAAACCACAGGGAACTATCACACATCCCTGCTCCCACACACAAACATTTGAATGGCAAAAATATGGTGTTCTTGTAATACCCTCATCTCATTGGTCAAAGACTTTGGAGTTTGGTATTTTCTTGGTTGGTAAACCACATATCTACCACTTAGTCAAATACATATAATCTTAGATATATAAAAATGTATGCACATATATAGAAAAGACTCATATATGATTGGTAGTGGCAGCTTTATTAGCTATTGTTGATTAGCGTAAATTTATCAGTTACTAATCAACAGGTCAAGCACAAGCTATCTCCATGGCACTTGTTGATAAAAATGATCAAGAATATGATCAGTAGTGATGGATATGAAGTTTGTTATGTTGAATTAAAGAGGCCAGATACAAAACCAAATAAAAACCACCAACAAATATTTCAGATGGTTCCATATATATATATATATATATATATATATATATATATATATATATATGTGTCTATAAGTCACAGCCTTTCAACATCAGTTAAAATATATGTACATGTACACATGTATAGATGTGGTCTTTGGAAATGATGGGAATATTCTGAAGCTTGATAGTGCAGATGAATTCACAAATGCATTTGCTCAAATCAATGTGTTGTACATTGTCAAGGCTGCAGGTTCTTACACAAATATTATACCTCATTAGAATTGATTTAAAGATAGCCATGTTGAAATTAAATTCACACTTGTCTTGATGCTCAGAGTTAACTTTTTCACATGCATATCTGCCTGCATAAAGTTTTCATTGGTATCGTATGTCACAATGTACACTGTCTCCATGAAAGAGTTATTAAGCTTGCACTGTCCACATAGCCATATCTTTGCTAAGAATACAAGAATCACCACTTAATGAGAACACATTGTTGGCATTATATCAGCCTGCTTCATCTGTTTTTGTTTTTAACCCTCATATGCACCCCAACAACCCTTCAGAATTCTGTTACGAAAGAAAGAAATGAAATCACGGTCATCACCTTTTATTTTCCATTAGTATCATCCTCAGACCACTGACATCTCATGTTCACAGAGCCTCCCCACATCCCTTTCTTCATATTCTACAAACCATTCTTTTGCATAGTATTGTCTTGTATCATAATCTACTTAAATACAGCCACTTTATGTCTGGTCAGGGATAATTGGTCCTTGAACTAGCAGAAAGTCATTTCACTGGTTGTTAGCCAGCTATATATTTTTAGACTCGCTCTTTAGGGATAATGTAGCAGACGGTTTTCATTGCAATGTCCATTTTTCTATGATGTAAAAATGCAAAGACTGATTTCACTAATTATGCTAGGATTTGATTATATGGCTACTCTTCATTCCCTTTAACACCCCAAAACACAAATGAATAGAATTCTCTGTGTGGGTGATGAAGACCCAGACCATGAACAAGGAGGTGATGATAGTCTTGCAGCACAGAATTTGTGTTTATTCATTTATTGAGTTTCCGACAGGCATTTTCAACACTGCACATTGAAAGTGCTTCTACTTTTCTTCGTCAGTTTTATTTATATCACATTTGCATGTGTTAAAATTTATCTCTGCTTTTCCACAGAGGATTGGGCTGCTCTTTTTTTTCAGTACTCAAATTTGTTTGTGGCATTTCAAAC
Organism: Rattus norvegicus; assembly: GCF_021556685.1. NCBI lineage: Eukaryota > Metazoa > Chordata > Mammalia > Rodentia > Muridae > Rattus > Rattus norvegicus. Next base: position 126,963,161 of record NC_141535.1, read on the forward strand.
CCATTTTTTCTCTTGTTATCTTAGTAACTGTATAAAATCTAGAACTAAAAAGGATTGTTTTATTAACTGATATTATAGGTGTTCTTAAATTTAGCATTGTATGAAAAATAATGTTATTCTGATTTACGTTTTTTGAAAAACTTTATCTCCATAGTTTCTGTTTTAATGTATTGATTATATTTCTGTTTTACTTTTTCTTTAGCTACAATTCATCTCCAAAATGTCATCCTTATGTTGGGTGGTATCCTCTGTGGTTTAAGGAAGTGCCTTGGGCTCACTCAGAAGGGAGTTTGACATTCATTTGTCCTATTTCTTAAGTGTGCCCACAATGATCATTTTAGTCATGGTGAAGCTATGGACAAGTAATAGTTACTGAATTAGTAATAGTTAAAATATTATTTGGAGATTTATCAAAGTGCCTAAATTACAAATTTGTGCTTAAAGATGCATATTCCTGGTCTTGGGAAATGGCTTCATGGCTCTGCTTGCTGAGTAAGCATAAAGACTTAAGTTCAGTCTCTAACATTGATGTAAGTCGCTGAGAATGATGAAGTGCTTCTCTAATCCCAACATTTAGTTTAAGAGGGGAGGCAGAGACAAGATCATCACTGAGGACTGATGGCTGCCATCACACAGAGTGGAAAAAAAAGTGAGCTCTAAGTTTAGTGAGAGATGTTATCTCATCAAAAGAAAAAAGAAGGTTGGACGAGTTAAAAAAGAACAGCTGACATTATTCTCTGGCTTTTGTAATGCACTAATGTACATGTACATACATATATACAAACAAACTATCACACTAAAACATAAATATGTTTCCATGATCCCGAACACTAGTTTACATCCATTCATTGCTTGTGTTTCTAAAACTTTGCCTTCCTGATCTTTACTGACTGACAGACACATAAAGGGCTCATAGCTTTTGCACTGCAATTAACTTCCTGTCTTGCATTGACCTCTGTGATTTTATTATCTACAATGAACACTGACCCTGGTAAGAGTTACAGTCATGGGCATAGCCTTTTGTTATTGCCTTTTTGTAGATGTGTTAATCATATATTCTATCTGAATCCCAGACTTAATATATAAGCATCATTACATGTTTGCTATTCTACTTCTTCAAAGGGAGTTAAAATTGAAAGTATAATATTGATAATAATTGATTTATTCTTCAAAGAACATCAGCTATATTCTGTATGCTGTTTTACTTCATGAATTGCTAAGATTTTGAGTTCTTAATCATCATTATATCTGGAAAGGAAATAGAATTGAAATATTTGAGGACAAGTATTTAGTTTAGTTTTTGAAATCAGTATTTCTAAATTATAGTCATTTGACTATAATTTCAATTTAATATTATGCTTTTATTATTACTGAATACATCCTACAATCTGTACTCCAGTTCCTAGATGAGTTGCGATAGTTTAGTAGGTGTTGTGGTGTGAATGTGGTTCCCATAGTCTCTTTCGTTTGGACACTTGATCATCCGTTGGTTGCAATATTTGAGGACATTTAGATGGTTTAGCCTGCTGGGGGAAGCCCATCACTTGGGGTGGTCTTTATGTTATTTCAATTCCTCTCTGTGCCTTGTCCTCACTGTAGAAGACGTGAACTCTTAGCTTCCTGATTCTGTTACCAAGTGTGCCACTTAATGGTTGCTATGCCTCAACTTTACAGAATCCTAGCGCTTGTGTTTCTGGAAATGTCATGCAAAATAAATTCTCTTTTATAAGTTGTCTCACTCATGGGATTTTATCATAACAACAAGAAATTAACCAATAAAATAGCCAAATGATAAAAGTTCAAAAATAATTCTGAAACACTTAGATATTACTATGTCTGTGACATGATACACTTTAATTTACTATTTGTTGTAGCTACTAACTTAAAACACATTAATATTTTTATGTGGAGGGCATACATGAGCACTTAGGCTGTGTGTGATTTTTATGAAATAAAGTAACCCTGATTTTCAAATAGTGGTTATGAATTGGCATAGGCATCTTTACATATTTCCGAACTTCCTCTTTGGGATAGCACTGCTTGCCTGTTCTGTTTGGGAGAAAAGAAAACATAAAGAGAAAAGGAAACTAGATGAATTCTTTTTGCTGCAATTAGTGGCAATGCATGTAGTGAACTCCTAAGTATCCATGACTAATTGAGACAGACAAGCCTGTCCCCTGCTAATCACCAAGGATATTGGCCTGTCTGGAGGAGAAAGGAGTGATTATATCAAAAAGAACAGTCAGCTATCACTAAGACAAACTCTGTCAAGAGTGTCTTTGGATTAAAAGACAAGAGGACAGAGATAAAAATTAAATTCAGTGTTAATTATCTTTCAATAAGAAGGTATTTTATGGGTTTTTGGATTGCATAGAGAGATGCTTTGTTTTCTAATCCCAAAGATGTAGCTTTTTTAAGAAAATTTATTAAGCTATGAAGTTCATGTCATAAAACTCATTATAATAATTAGTTCTCATGCTACTGGAAAACACTTAAAACTTTGGAGCCTTTATATTTCCTAAATCTAGAGAACCAAGGACGGAACCATGTGACACAGGCAGATTGAATGCTTATGGGATGGAGCACAGCTCTGTTTGCTGTCTGACTTGTCTTAGCTTATAATTCACAGGTGATTGTTTTCGTGCCAAACACAGGTTTTGCTTAAACTGTGCTGCTGTTGCTGAATGTTTAGTTTGTAAACTATTTCTCCTTTCAGCAATATCTTTGTCAGGGGAAAAGATAGTTGGAAAAGACCTCATGTATAGAAAGCCATCAACTCAACCCCTTTCTCTGCCTTATTGGGATCTTAGAATTTTCTCTTTCTTAGTATTATTGTGTAAATAAATCTTTTCATAGAGCAGAACAGTAATTCATGAAAGCTCAGTTGTTTATAAATTGGTCCTTTTGCATTCATGGTTGTAAAGTTTTCTATATCATCTATGATTCTTCTGTAGAGGAAGTTCAGGATACTGAAGACAGATAAATAGATTTCAAAGGAGTAGGGTATCTTTGATACAGACTTCCTACTGGTATGCATCAACCACAACTGGCTGGAGGATGATGGAATAAGAAAGGAACTGAACATCTAAGAGTAAGGGTGCTCATTTAAACAATACCCAGAAGACTTAAAGAAGAGAAGGTATGCAGGCCAAAGAGCAGATGGCAATTAGAAGCTGTGTGGGATGAACAAATCTGGAAGGGGAATGAACAATGTGACCATAGGTGTTCAGTTGTATCGTTCAGGTTATTCACACAGAGCAGACCTTAACATAAAATCTAAACCATTGTGTTATTATTGCTTTAGGGAATGATGGAATTGATGGATATGGTGATTATATTCCCTGGAGACATTGTTTTATTATTTGTAGCTTTCTTCATTAACATCACATTCTTTGCCTTAAATATACATAAATATGATTGTGTATGTGTGTGTGTGTTTACGGATTTGAAGTAACTAGTTTATGATACAAAAGTGCAAAATAAGGTATCTTTTCATTGATGGTATGTTTACTTAGAGTGTGTTGTGAAATGCAATCCAGAAAAAAAATGAAGTCTGTTTTTGTAATCAAGATGTCTATGAAGGATGCCAAAACTTGTTCTTGTCTGGAAGCTGAAGGAGGAAGATTTGTGTGTGGCCTGGCTAGCATGTTGGGATGACAGGATTTTACCTTTGTTGATGCTAAATATGTGGTTATAACCATTAGCCTGTGCTTTCTTTGGATGAGTCAGTCAGGGATAGAATAATAGGTTTACCACTGTGATAAAGCATTTTCCTTTTAGGATGATGTTTGAGGCCTTGTACTTAAAATGACTTGTCAGAAATCTCTGGATTTAGCTGTAGGTTGTTAAGCACATATGAGAATGCTATGGTTTTTTATGGCTTGAAATACGTGGAGATACTCTGCAGTGATTTGCAAATTGTCAAGATCAACTAAATGAAAGACTCCAATACACTACCTGTAAATTTTTCTGTCAACCTCAGGGATTGAAAGCCGACTCTCCTCTAGTCTGCACTTCTTCAATTGTTTGCTTTAGCTATAGCCTCAATGTGAAACATCCCTGCATATTGGAAGGTGTAGCAAACAGAAGCTAAATGTAACAACTATTCAGTTATACAGGACATGAAAGAAGTCAACTTGTGTTAACTAACTTTCTTGGACGTTTCTGGTATTCTATGTAATTGCTAAGTTCCCTTCAAGTGGACTCACAACAGATGTTTATTGTTCTAATTCAAGTGTCTCTCAAATCCTCTTCCTCCCCATTCCCCAATGATGCGCTAGCTTTCTTCAGGATCACCAGCCCTCTTAGGGATTGCGCACACTCCCCAGCTGGCCTTCATGCTGTGCTTCCTAATGCCTCTCTCTGTACTTCAGCTACTGTGTATTCTCTAGTCTTCAGGTGCACCATCTCTCTTTAAAGCCCTTTAGTTCTTTTCGGCTCTGTACAATATCCTGTGCCTTTTGTTATCACTTTTCTCTCTTTGCTCTCCCACTCAACACCAGTGTCTTTGATTCCAGGTATTAGACTAGTACACTCCTCAGCTGGTCATCATTTCTGCCCTGTTTTCAGTCATTAGGCAAGTTTCTGAAACCTCCAATTTCATTTGGAATGTGACTTTCCACTTGCATGGTTCACTTTAGACTAATTTAGGGACTATACTGCTTGTCCTTTCAAACATTTGGAATTACTTTAGACTTTTTTTCGAAGAGGTCATGTGGCAGCCCACTTTTTTTTAATTGGATATTTTTTATTTACATTTGAAATGTTATCATCTTTCCCCTACCTAATCATCCACCCCTTCCGGCCTCCTCGCCCTGACATTCCCCTACACTGAGATGGTGGGGAGGGATCCAGTCTTGGCAGGACCAAAGGCTTCTCCTCCCTTTGGTGCCCAACAAGGTCATCCTCTGCTACATATGCAGGTGGAGCCGTGGTTCTGTCCATGTGTAGTCTTTGGATGGTGGTTTAGTCTCTGCGAGGTCTGGTTGGTTGGTATTGTTGTACGTATGGGGTTGCAAGCCCCTTCATCTCCTATAATCCTTTCTCTGACTCCTCCAATGAGGACCCTGTTCTCAGTTCAATGGTTGGCTGCCAGCATCTGCCTCTGTATTTGTCTTGCTCTGGCAGAGCCTCTCAGAAGAAAGCTATGTCAGGCTTCTGTCAGCACTTCTTGGCATCAGCAATGTTTTCTGGGTTTGGTAGCTGTATGTCTATGGGGCAGCCTACTTCTTTTAAATGCTCCTTGTGGCCCATGTCCAGTTCTGGTTCATTACTGTAGCCTGGTTCTTAGGCTGAAGACTGGCACAGAGTAGAAAGTATTCAGTAAACTGAAATTGGAATAACATCCTTCCAATCCAATCCTTCTTGGCTGCCTTAGAAAAAGAGAATGTAACAACATCAATTTTAGATGATTTTCAAGGCACAAAACTGGTTTATCCTGAAATAACCGAGTATATGATATATTAAGCTGATTGCTGTGTCTCCCTCAGTCATAGATTCTCCTGAGCCAGCTTTTCAGAGACTCTTTGCCTATCTTAAATGTCTACAGTGTTTCTCTCTCACTCAGAAATTTTCCTGAACAAGCTCTCCAGACACATTCAGCCTGTGTTTGAACTGCCTTCTCGTTTCCTTTTGCCTGTCTTTATCCTTGGGTTTCACCTTCTGCCTCATCATTCCCATCTTTATTCATATATATCCATACAGAATGAGGCTTTCTCAGAACAGTTGTTTTCTAGTCAAAATCTGAGGCTTCAAAAATTCCACTTGTAAATCTATTTAGGTATCTCATGTAAAAATGGATATAAGGGGAAATGGTTTATACAAAGATCAATGTATTTATGCATATATAGAGAGACGTAGACTCTCAGAAATAGCAGATATAGACAAGATTACAGGTGATCTGTTAGCAATTATTGTCAGCAGAGAAGATCACAAAGTCATCAGCTACCATTTTAGGTTGCTGTAAAATTTAACTGGTATCTCAAATACCAGGGCTTTTAAATCAAGAGTAAATCAAGCTCATGGCAAATAATTTCAAGACACAAGCTATCAATGTATTTTACTTTTACTCATCAAACACTTATCTAGTAAGGATTTTAGAATACAATTACATGGGCTGTATTACAGTATCTAATAGATACATCTTACAACATAGCTATAGGTGAAATGTGTACAAAATTAGTTTCTCACTTGATACAGGTAGAGTTGTATTCCATCCCCATCCACGGCATTGGTATATTCTTATTTTCCCCCAGACAGCCCTTGATTAGTGACATTTCAAGAAGCCACCAGAAGACAGATAACAACATCTTATTACTTTAGAGTTAATCGTTAGCAACAGGGTTGTACTACTGACATTGTTTATAGTGTTCAATTAAATGCCAATTTAATGACAGTCCACACTTAAACCACTGTGCTGAGCCTTTATACAGTTCCAGCCCAGAGGATTGACCAGCTGTCCAGCCTCACTGACCCTCCAGTTGCCCTTTCCTCTATGTTTCAAGGATACAGGTAATTGCTAATCCTGAAGGATCCCAAACAAGCTATAGTCTAGTTGCATCCATGATGCCTTTCTTAATAGTAAATGAATTGCACCTTTCATAATGCCAAGTGCCCAACAGCAAACTGGGTCTGAATTAATACAGTAAAAATTCTGTTTCCTGAAGTCTAGGCTGAATATTGCAATCAGCATTTCCAGCTCTTTATTTTAATTATGCTTTGCATTTTGAGAGGAATGAGTGATATTACCAATGACTTCGCAGCTGCTCGGTTATCTCTCCTACCTAAACCAATTCACATAGGCTTTCGGAATTAGGGATTTTAGACCTGAAAAAAATTCCAATTTGAAGAGTGAGAGCATGCAAACTGAGCAAGCCCTAATGTTCAGCTATGATGAGACTGCTGGTGCCTGATAATTTGCATCTAAAGAAAGAAATTTGAACCAAAGCACTGGCGCTGAAATGTGTATTTTATTAATAGACTACCATAAATCTATGGTGTTTTATTCATTTGAATATCCTCAGGTGAGTGAAAATAAAGCATAAAGCTTTTCTTCTTTCTCTGTTGTCCACTGATGAACTTTCCTGGGTTTTTGATGGAAATATATTGTGAAGATAAAAATAGTATTCCCCTACCTATCTCATTTAAACAACATAGTACATATGACCATAACATGAATCAACCATGGCTTTTCCAATAATTAGATAAGCAAGAGATAGGAAAGGAAAATACAGGGCTCCACAGGAAAGACAGCACAGAATAATGTTAGTGGTTCTGCACCGGGTACTGCAAGAACACAAAAGAAAGTGGCAAGTTTTAATGCATAATGTTCATGTTTCCCTATATAGAAACAGTTGTTGATATGTCTATCTAGATCTCAGCTCTTGCATCATAAAACTCTATTGTCAATTTCTAGAGTATAGGTTTTTAAATAGTGTATCAAACTCTGTGCTGGCAGCTGATGTATGCTAATAGTCAATCCAGAGATGTGAGAATTAAGTAAGTCATCTAAATTCAACAGAGAACACAGCAACATCTGCCACATGGTAACTGTAAACATTCTATGCTGTTAATCTTCAATATTGTTGGTGGAAGAAGAACAAAGGCTTTTTCATTAATAATATATTCTTATATGTTGATAAAATATGTATATTTAGAGAGAATAAGAGATACAGTGACAATGGGACAAAAAGGGAAGAGTCACATATAGAGATGAATATGACAAGAGACCTATGTAATTCCTTATTTATGGCTAGACAAAATGGTAAGATTCATCTTTACATCATACCAATCTGCAAACAACCCTTCAGTGCACTGGTTTATCTGCAGTGCTTACACCTTTGTTTTCTACCTCTTCTAGCTACTCAAGTGAGAATTTAATTAAGTGTCTTACTTCAGTAAGTAATCTGATTAAATGAGATCACTGGTGTCTGATGACTGGAGGGGACTATCTTGGGTTGATTGATGGCTTTGGGATGATAATACTAATTCTTATTTTACACTGCATTTTCACCCTTTCCTGATGTTTTATCTGAGGCCCCAACAATCTTAGATAGAGCACTGAATCAGAATCCTCAAGGTTCCAAGTCAATTATTTGAACTATTATTATTTCTTTTTGGGGGAACATTGCCATTCTGACAGCATGTGAAAAATTCTTTCTAGCTTAAATTGAATTCATCTTACTTTGTATTTTTTATCCTTTCCTTTAGAATCATCAAATGAGGTTAATTTTATTTGTTAAAATTATATGTATTCTTGAAAAACATTCAGTGCTTTTTATATCACTGTTAACTTTTCTCTTTTGTTCATGTTACTACACGTGACTTGATACTGTGGTGTAATATATACTTCTTATATTCTCTGCTCAAGATGATTACTCCTATATTTACGAGGTTCTATATGCCTGTTTACCCTTCCCTAGAATGTCTGTAATTGTTTTTACCACCCCAAAGTGTAGAGTGAATTCCACTAACTAATCATTTGCTAGGGAAGAGTTGTAAATCTGAACTCATGTGGAACTTTCTATTTAAGTAAATATGTGTAGTGAAGATTACATGATATGAACTTAATTAGGACAGCTTGGTTCACTTTGTGTATCAAGGGGCACTCTAGACATTTTGTATACACTGAACTGTTAGTATGTGCTGTGTCAACTTGAATGACCCAGCGCTTCTCTTAAAGCTTCCTAGGTCTATGATAGTCAGTTCCCTGATGCTGTAAAGACTAAATGAGACATTGCATGAGAAGACAAACATCAGCTACTATTGTAACTAATTTTATTTTTTCATTGCTGATATCCAGTGACACCATAAAGATTTAACTGCAGGGCAATGCAATTAGGCTGGTTTTGAGGAATAAAATAAATCTACACAACCATCTTCTGCTACAGAGTCCTGTTAAAGTACTTTAGGATTCTGAATTGAACTACAATATATCACAATCCTTATCTTTTCCTGTACTAGAAAATAGGCATCCAGATAGTATTTTATTATAAAACATATGATTGTTAAGAATTCTCTACTGTCTGATATTATTAAACAGATGATGTTTGTTTATCAGAGATTTATGACATCTGAAATGCTAAACATTTTAGACTCCTGTTACCTAAAATGCAAGATGGAAGTGTACACAGAATATTTCATATTTGCATATGGAAAAAATGAAATCGTATTTGAAAAAGCAAAACTATAAGTTCTGAAAATATAGTTTGTAAAATATGACAGTCACACATAGATCCATGAGGAAAGTAGCATGGGTCAAGAGGCATGTTTACCAGGGATACAGCTGGCCCTAAAAACGCTCTAACATCACATGCTTTATGAGCCATTTCCTCTACCGTATAGTTGTGAAGGCATCCTTTGGGAGTGCTTACCCAAATCAGTTGTTAGTGTGGCCTTGCATTATAAATCAACTCTCCCCAATTAAATAAGCATTAACTAAACCAGCAGTAAGTAAATAAATGGGTGATGAGCATGCAATATATTGTAATGGATGTCAGTGCACCTCAAAGAATCTCTGTTCTATCATATAAATACTTAAAAATCATTCAAAGATTTAAAACATATCTTATAATCAAAAAACAATGCCTTTTATCATTTTAGGTACTGAATCCAAATTAGCGTTTTCTGTATAATATTTATACTTAGGAAATAAGATTCATAACCTGTAAGAATAGGTCTAGGTTTTGTACTGGCTAAACCCTGTTCCATTAGGGGGAGAATCCTCTTTGAAAGAATTCAACATGATGTTACTTTTACAAATTTAACCAGCTGTCTTTTCTCAGTTCCTCCCATGGTCTTAGAAGGACTTCACACTTCTGAATGACTCTGAGAGCAAAGCTTCATCAAATATATAATAAATCAAATTCTATTATTTGAGATGGCTTCATAACATATCACAATCTTTCTTTTTTCCATAGTGGGAACAAATTTTCAGTTAGCATTTTAACAAAATAAAATCTTCCTCTCTGGGAGCTGATTCTGACTGGAATTAGGCAGAAGGCATCATCTTTAAGAGGGAGCTGCAATGTATGTAAAGTCTGACAATGACAGAGAATAGCATCATAATAAAAATTCCTTTTGATTCCTCACAACTTGATAAATCACTAAAAACTGCACTTTGAATTTGTATATCAGGGCTTAGACTACTCTTTCTATTTCATAACAGTATTTATAGGGAGGAGTAATCCACAGGGCAATTTTATAGCTTCTTTGCACTTAAAATATATTGTGTCAACTGCTTTTTTGTGCTAAGTAAAATTTTGTCCATTAAGTCAAATTCTTCAGTCATATGATTCCTACAATTAGCTTTAGGTGACCTCTGTTCTTTAGTCATTTAAGTTTGAGTCAACAATTTTAAGTTTAAAGTATCCAGTTGTGTAAAACTGAAAGCCTTAAAGCTTACTTCTGGTTGTTTTTCTACGTTGCTTATAATATTTACTCTGTTTCCTTGTGATAGCCCAGACTGAGTCTTCAAGTGTATGTTGGAAAGAAGGAAAGTCCTAATATACTTGTAGAACAGTCTTTTATCCCACTGTATTTTGTTCAGGATGCTCTACACAGAATTAAGTAGGTTACTCTTTAAGGGGGATAACATTTCTTAATTCTCAAATTCATATCTATTTTGTTGGCAAAAGGACCTAAAGCTTACACATCTGGTTTTCTCATCTTCTTTTGCAATAGTTTGACTCTATAGTGGTAACTCATTTTGGAATTTAAATTGATTATCTTAGTACTTTATTCAAAATATTTATAAGAAATAACATCTTTTTGTTGATATGCATATTTTCTGCATAGAGTCTGTATATAAAAAGTAAGTGATATGCCTCATTTATGTCAAATTTGTTTTGTGGCATAGTCATCTGTTTAAAGGATATAAAATGTTTGTTTTATAAATGTTCTTAGTCCTTTTTCTCAATGTCATTGTATAGATATTATACCATTAATGTCTTTTCATAACATGATATGAAATGATTCCATGAGGTGGGTAATACTATAGAGAGGGACATTTGTAGTAAAACCGATAAGAAGCATGTGTTATTCTGATATTTGATCCAGGTTTGTTTGAAATTTTCCTGTTTGAATAAACTTAATTACTTGGGTTTCTTAAGGAAGGTTGTGTAAAATATTATGAATGGTTCTATTACACACACAGACAGGAGAAGAAGAGAAAGAGGGAGGGGAGTGGATGTGGAGGGAGGGTGGGAGGGAGAGGAAGAGTGAGCAGAAGAGGGAGAAAGCAAGGGAGAGGAAGACTTGGAGGGGGAGGGAGGGAGAGTGAGAGCAAACTTTCTTCAGCAATGCTACAGAAAGGTCAAGACGCTAATGGGAAATAAATTAGCAATGAGTAAGACTTAAAAACAAACAAAAATGAATATAGAAGGAAGGACACTAAAGTATGAGAAGATATTTTTATGCTTCAAAAACTTATGTGGCTCCTCTGTTTATGTGACAGAAACTATAAAGTTTCCTTGTTGATTATTTATTCTTGGAGCAGAAATTGTATGTCTCAGTGAGTCACAATATAATTAAAATCATTGTACAATTAACATCTTTTAAAAAGTAAAAATTTGAAATTTTAATCACCATACACATGTAGCTTAGAAAAGGCTTATTTTAAAAAACAGACCCAGTAGCAAGTTTTATTCAGTACTGTATTCTATTCAATCTGAGATATTCAGCCTTTCAAATATTATTGATTTTTGTTAGGCTTAGAACAGCTGGCATTTTTAGTAACTACAATTATGGTAGCTTTTTCCAGGTAAGTCTGGTAAAGCCAAGAAAATTTCAAACAAATGGCTGAGCAGGTTAAGGAAAAGAAGCCAGAGGCTTAGAACTTTCCTGAGAGAGCTGAGGTACAACTTCATTACAATATGGATGTGCGACTTCTTCGATAGTCAAACTCTTCTGATGTGATTGGGGTCTGGTATCTACACAGTACTAATAAGTCCTATTTTGTCTAAGTCATGTTCAGAGTGTGCTTAGGGAGTCTTTTATTTCTTTTTAAAAAAACCTTCTTCTAAACCTTGTATCTGCTGTGCTGTTTGAAAAACAAAAATCTTTAACAAAATCGAAAAAATCAAGTTTACTACCTGCTTAAGTAGCTTTTTCCCAAAGTGAAAATTCGGACCTCGCTTCTTCATCCAAACACACTGCATGTAACAATATGTGCACTATTTTGACTACAAAATACCTTCCTCTTGGTCCTCTGCAAATTTACAATAATTTACCTTGGTGAGTTTTCACCCCTCTTTTTGTATCTAGATAACTTCATCTGACTAATGCCCACTTATTCTCCTGATCAACATGTGGTGTTCTCTTATTTACTAGCTCTATTTCATGTACACATTCCATGTTTATGTAAAATACACAGCAGTTAAAAACTGAGATTATACTTTAGGAAGTTTTATGTCTAATGAAAATAATCCAGGAATAGATTTGGTTAAATGTGTCATCATATAGTGAAAAAAACAAACCAACAAACAAATGACAACATCTTCTGATGGTAGTATAGAGCACCAATGGATGACTAGTGAAGGATTAGCTGATATGAACAACCATCACCAAACACACATCAGGAGGCCACAGAGATGGGATTACCAGTTAGGGCAGGGCATTTCCCTCATGCTTGATGACCTGAGCTCAATCCAGGAGACACAATGTAGAAGCAAATAATGGACTCCACAAGTTGTTCTCTGATTTTTACATGCATTCTCCTTTATGCTCAGATCTCCAAACCCCTAAACTCTCACACATAATAATGAAAGAAAAAAATCTAAAATAAAGAAGTTGCACATCTTGTCTGTATCTCATTCTCGGTTCTGCCAATCAAGAGAGTAGTTTGTATGGTGGAATGATAGAAGAATGTGCCATGGTTTCAAGCCATTCAGAAGGCATAGAGAGGGGTTGGGGATTTAGCTCAGTGGTAGAGCGCTTGCCTAGCAAGCACAAGGCCCTGGGTTCGATCCTCAGCTCTGGAGGAAAAAAAAAAGAGCAGAAGGCATAGAGAACAAGCAGAGACTAATTTAGACTGCTCCAGGCCAGCTACTTTTATTCTTGTTTATATATAACACTTCACACATAGAAAATGCTAGATAAATATTTGTTGAAATGAATTAAATTTATCCAGGGATAGATTCAGTGTCGCACATTTCTCCAAGGTTTTATGCATTAATATCAATTCATGAGTTTCACAAGCCCCGAGGTTCTATGTGCTTAGTAGATATACCTTTCCTTCCCACGCAAACTGTCATTTCTCTGAGTCCAGGAAGTAGGTTTCCTGGGTATATAAACCACTATGGCCTTTTCATTGTCATCACTGTTGATATTGTCATTGTTGTTGTTGATTGGTCAGTCAAAGAGATATGCCTCTGATGTTGGCTTTCTTCTTTTGAGTCTGTGCTCCAATTGGATGGTAGCATCTACTTTAGGTGGCTGCATCTTTATACAAAGCGAAAGATCCAGGATCCTAAAGATGGAGGTTGAGGAACTGATCCAGTTGCTATGATTATTCTTATCCTGGATGTAAAACATCACTGTTTGCTCACAACACGTATGCAGTGGTTTGGATGAGAATGATCCCCACAAGCTCTCATATTTGAATGCATGGTCCCCTGCTGCTAGAACTATTTGGGAAGGATTAGGAAGTGTGAATTTGCTGGGGTATGTGCCACTGAGGACAGACTTTGAGGTTTAAAAAATCTTATCACATTATGTATTTTATGTTTCTGTTTCTATCCCATCCCCCCTCCCCGCCTCTCTCTGTCTTTCTCCTTGTCTATCTCCCTCTGCCTTCTTCTTTCATTTAAGTATGTAACCCCTCAGGTTATGCACTAGCAGAATATCTGCCGACTCCCTGTTATGCTCCTTGTCATGAACTAGAACTGTCTGGAACTATGAACTTGAAACTTAATATTCCCTTTTATAAATTATCAATGATCCTTGTGTTTTGGTGTTTTGTCACTGTAATAGAAAAATAACAAAGGCAAGGTAATAATCATAGAATCTGATATTTAAACTCAATTGTTCTTGTTCTATAATGTGGAGCTACTGTCTCATGCCATATAGAGATCAATACACTTTCTACGGATCATGTATACACATACACACACACACACACACACACACACACACACACATAATTCTTCCATCTTCAGATAACCAGCAGGATATGCAGCACTTTTACCAGTTCTCCTGAGGGCATGTCAATCAAGGGTGCTTCCTCCAGCTCTGCTCCCCAGCAGACTCCTAGTTGCCACTTCCACTTCCAGCTTTCTAACCTAGTTCAAAGCAATCAAATAGATTTCTTTTCTTCCATGGTGTATATTTATATCAGCTTATATTTATAATATGACTCTAAGACATATGGTCTTGTTTGGAAAAGCATTACATTTCATTTATTTTCAGTTATTTCTGTTTGCTCCCGTGATTTTATTGTATTATAAGAAGTCAAACCTAAAGGGCTTGCAGTTGCATTTCTTGAGTATGAACCTACAAGGTTGTTGTCCAGGCTTGGCTCAAACTGGTTAACTGGACTTGGATGCAGCCTTGATTCACATTGAGTTAAGATAAGTTTGTCTTTCTTTCTCATTTTTAACAATTGCACCTACTCAGCCTACACTGTTTTTTAGTACATTTGATAAAAATTTAATGACAGTGACAGACTACCCACCTGTGTGCAATGTCCATCTAGTGACAGTTGGTGACATCATGTTAATCAAAGCATGTCTTCCATGTCTGCTATGAGTTAGAGGACTGCAGGAGGGAATTCCATCTATTCCAAGGGTAGATACTGGAGAGTCTAAGAACAACAACAACAACAACAAAAACCAACCAAACAAACAAACAAAAAACAAAAAAAAGTTTTCATTTCACTCTGTGTTTTAAGGATGGAAGAAAAAGTTACAACACAAATTCATTATCTTCAAGTGCCACAGTGACAATGACAAGGGCAAGGATGCTGATGGTGATGATGAGGTAATATGTTTTCACACCCAGTTTCTACATTATCTTTAACTGTTCTAGGATTTAGCCTTTAAATTTTAAAAGCCTAGTAGGTTAGTAGGCCTTGTAATATTGTCCCCATGAGCAATTAAAAATAGTTTCACAAAGAAAATCTTCCTAAGAGAGATGCACACATGACCCAGAGAATACATGGCAGAGATTTGTCCTTGAGATGGATAAGACTCATGAAGTTCAGCTCATGAAGTTCAGGAAACTTACTAGGTGCAGAGCTCCCTCCCTCCCTCCCTCCCTCCCTCCCTCCCTCCCTCCCTCCCTCCCTCCCTCCCTCCCTCCCTCCCTCCCTCCTCTCTCTCTCTCTTTCTCTCTCTCTGAAGATTTTTCTGGGTTGGCACTGACTGTACACTATGTAAAGAGCTCCAGGGATGTACTTTTCATGAGTCAGCAACTACCATAGGGTGGACATTTTGCTTTGAGTTCCACGTGCTTCGATAAATGAAGTCAATAAGCCCACTAGTTTCTAGAGGTAGATGTGTGGAAGTAGTCTTTGGTCTAGTGTTGATGCTGTTTCTGAGATTTCCCCAGGAAAGATCATACGATATATATTGTTAGACTGAACTACTAAGGAAGAGAGGACTTGTGGGCTTAAAAGTTTAGAGAGTCCAGAGGAAGCTATCTTCCCATTTTAAAGAACATAAAAAGTATGGTCGCGAGCGGTCTGGGCCGAGATGATAGTGGTGTGGGATTTCTGCTTTCCATACAAGAAAAACATTCAAGGAAGAGAGTCCCTGCTAACATTGACTATTTCCATTCAAACGCTGAATATGTCAGACATATGACTCATATTCATGTATTGTCATTATTTCTCATGATTATTATTTACATAGTATGTTTTATCTTAATAAATATCTTAGAATGATGACTTTTGTCCATTCTTTGGTTCATAAAAGAAATATTGTTCCTCATTTTTCATTTTCTTCAGAGAATAAGATAAAGGAATAAAAATGAGTAATAACTTATCCGATCAATAAAAATATTTCCATTTGGATAAGAATTTGCCTAATATACAAAAATTTTCTTGGCACTAAAACCTTTTTATCTTTCCATAATATGCTACATAAGTGATAAAATTTATTTATAGCCTTGAAGTTGGAGAAAGAAAAAGTTACCCCATTAGTACCATGGAAGTGCATTCTAATACTTTTATCACCTGAGGGGCATTCCATGGGCTCTAAAATCCTCAATAAAATTGTAAATATCATTGAATTGTGTCACTCTAAGTTGAATATCAATAAAACTCAGTTGCAAAGAAAGTGCTGCCTAGCAGAAGTGGGAATCACAACAGGTTTTCATTTTCATAGCTCTATGTTCTTTATCAAATATCATTCCTTATATTTACTCCAACTTATCTTCCTATTAACATTAACTTACCAGTTCTCAGGAGCTTCTGCGTTACCATCTACTCCTCTATTTTAATACATTAAGCCATGTTGAACATAACTCTGCAAACAAATTTTAAACTCCAAATAATCTGCCTTACTTACTCTACCAGGAGTTTAAATTCACCGGGTTAAATTCAGCAGTGAAAATCATCACCATCATCAACAACAATACATTTTTTTCAATAAAGTTTTTAAACTCTTTATTGTTTTTTCTTTTCTGTTTGAGATTGTGTATAATTATAGGACAATCATTTCACCTTCCCTTTCCTCTTTCCAAAGCTTCCAATAAACCTCTCCTTGATTTCTTTTGATTCATAACTTCTTTGTTTCATTACTTTTTGTTGCCCCCCCACACACACAAACACACACACTCTCATGCACGCATGCATGCACACATGCACGCACGTGCACACACATAGTCTCAAATGTATAAGTATACCCTGTTCAATCTGCATGTTACATGTATGTACAATTTCATGAATGTTTTATCTAGTTTTTGACAAGTGATTGATGTGTTCTTCATTGGAGAAAATGATTTCTCCTACATCCAATTTTCTTACTTACCTGTAGTCTTTTGCCTGTGGTTGTGACCTCTTGGGCTTTCCCCTGTTCATTTTATCATTGGTGTTCTCTTTGTTAAGTTCATGATTTGGGCCGTCATGTTGGTGAGGATGAATATGAGTCTCTTCTTAGTTTACTAGAAAACACAGAAGAGACAGAAAATTTTACAGCAAGCTTATTATCATTTTTCCTGGCTCTAACAATCCTCTCTCCTATTTTATATGATGGCTTCTTTTTTTTTTTTTTTTTGGAGCTGGGGACCGAACCCAGGGCCTTGCGCTTGCTAGGCAAGCGCTCTACCACTGAGCCAAATCCCCAACCCCTATATGATGGCTTCTTAATCTGAGGTGAGGTAGCTGTATCATAGATGTCTTCATTGCATCTGGGTTTCACAACTCTGGATTTCAACTATTTGTGGTTTTCGATAACTGTCTATGTTGCAGAGAGTTTCCTTGGTGAGGGCTGGATCTATAGGTCAGTTCTTCATTTCCTCTTTTTGAGAATTTAATTTCTGTTAAATACATTTCATTGACTTTGAGATGTCTTTCTTTTACTTTCTACCTTAGCCAGTGTAGCTTCTGTCTATAAGATAGCAGAATTTTATTCCTATAGTTCTACTGTAGACATCTGATGCACAGCTTCTTTATTCTTAAGAATTTTAAAAATTGCTCCAAGATTTAAGTCTAAAGTTTACTTTTTATTTATTTTACCTATTTTTTAATTTTTGAGGAGAGACTGGGAGCATTCTGCTTTTTATTGTTCTTTGAATATCTTCTCCATATTCCTTTTTTCTAATATATTATTGGAAATTTTTATGTATTTACATTTCATATGTTGTCCACTTTCTCTCTCTCCAACCTCCCTCCACACTCACCCAGATTCTATGAAGATTCTCCCACTCTCACCCACATACTCCCACCTCATTGCCCTGGCATTTCCCTACAGTGGAGAAATGAGTCTTCATAGGACCAAGGGCTTCTCCTCCTATTGATGCCAGATAATGCCATGCTCTGATACATATATACCTGGGGCCATGGATCCTTCCATGTGTGCTCATTGGCCATTGTTTTAGTCCCTGGGAACTCTGGGGAGTTCGGTTGGTTGATATTTTCATTGTTCCTATGGGATTACAAACTCCTTCAGCCTCTTCAGTCCTTTCTCTAACTCTTCCATTGGGGTCCCCTTGCTCAGTATGATGGTTACCTGCAAGTATCATTATCTGTATCAGTAAGGCTCTGGCAGAGCATCACAGGAGAAACCCATGTCAGGCTCCTGTCAGCAAGAACTTCTTGGCATCAGCAATAGTGACTGGGTTTGGTGGTTATATATAGGATGGATCACCAGGTGGAGCAGTCTGTGGAAGACCTTTTCTTCAGTCCCTATTCCACTCTTAATCCCTGCATTTCCTCCTATGAGTATTTTGTTCCCCTTTCTAAGAAGAACTGAAGCATACACATTTTAGTCTTCCTTCTTCTTGAGCTTCATTATGGTCCGTGAATTGTATCTTAGGTATTCTGAGCTTTTGGGCTACTATCCACTTATCAGTGAGTGCATGTCATGTGCATTCTTTATGACTGTGTTACCTCACTCAAGTTGATAGTTTCTGGCTCCATCCTTTAGTCTAAGAATTTCATGTAGTCATTGTTTTTAATACCTGAGTATCACTCCATTGTGTAGATGTACCACATTTTCTGTATCCATTCCTCTGTTGGAGGACATCTGAGTTCTTTCCAGCTTCTGGCTATTATAAATAAGGCTGCGATGAACATAGTGGAGCGTGTGTCCTTGTTATGTTGAAGAATGTTGGCCCAGGAGTGCTATAGCTGGGTCCTCAGATAGTGGAGTGTCCAATCTTCTGAGAAACCTCCAGACTGAAGTTCTTTTATTGTTGAGGATAGTTTTCACTATTCTGGGGTTTTTGATATTCCAAATAAGTTTGTAAACTGCTCTTTCTAATTCTATGAAGAATTGAGCTGGAATTTTGATGGGCATTGCATTGAATCTATAGATTGCTTTTGGCAAAATGGCTGTTTATTATATTAATCCTACCAACCCATGAGCATGGGAGACCTTTCCATCTTCTGAGATCTCCTTCAATTTCTTTCTTCAGAGACTTGAAGTTCTTGTCATACAGATTTTTCATTTGCTTGGTTAGAGTTACACTGAGGTATTTTTTGTTATTTGTGACTATTTCTTTCGCAGCCTGTTTATCCTTTGAGTAGAGGAAGGCTACTCATTTGTTTGAGTTGGTTTTATATCTAACCACTTTGCTGAAGGTTAAACTTCAGGTTTAGAAGTTCTCTGGTGAAATTTTAGGGTCACTTCAGTATACTATCACATAATCTGCAAATAGTGATATTTTGATTTCTTCCTTTCCAATTTGTATCCATTTGATCTTGTTTTATTGTCTAATGGCTCTGGCTATGACTTCAAGTACTATATTGTATAGTTAGGGAGAGAGTGGGCAGCTTTGTCTAGTCCCTGATATTAGTGGGATTGCTTCAAGTTTGTCTCCATTTAGTTTGATGTTAGCTACTGGTTTGCTGGATATTGCTTATACTATGTTTAGGTACGGTCCTTGAATTCCGGTAATTTCCAAGACTTTTATCATGAAGGGGTTTTGAATATTGTTAAATGCTTTCTGAGCATCTAATAAGATGATCATGTGTTTTTTTCCCTTTGAGTTTGTTTATATAGTGGATTACTATATTAATGGATTAATGGATTTCCACATATTGAACCATTTCTACATTCCAGCGATAAAGCCTACTCAATCAAATGATTGTTTTGATGTGTTCTTTGATTTGGTCTGCAAGAATTTTATTGAATATTTTGCATTGATATTCATAAGGGATATTGGTATGAAGTTCTCTTTCTTTGTAGGGTCTGTGTGTGGTTTAGGTGTAAGTGTAATTGTGGATTTGAATAATGAATTGGGTAGTGTTCTTTCTTTCTCTAGTTTGTGGAATAGTTTGAAGAGCATTGGTATTGTCTTCTTTGAAGGTCTGTTAGAGTTCGGCACTAAATGCATCTGGTACTGAGCTTTTCTTTTTTGGTTGGGAGATTTTTAATAACTGCTTCTATTTCTTTAGGGGTTATAGGATTGCTTAAATGGTTTACCTTATCCTAATTTAACTTTGGTACCTGGTAATTGTCTGGAAAATTGTCCATTTCTTCCAAGTTTTCCAGTTTTATTGAGTATTGGCTCTTGTAGTCGGATGTGATGATTTTTTTAATTTACTCAGTTTCTATTGTTATGTTGCCCTTTTCATTTCTAATTTTGTTGATTTGGATATAGTCTCTGTGCTCTCTGGTTAGTCTGACTAAGGGTTTATCTATTATCTATCTTGTTGATTTCTCAAAGAACCAGGTCCTTTTTTTTTTTTCTACTTGGTTGATTTCAGTCCTGAGTTTGATTATTTCCTGCCTTCTACTACTCTTGGGTGTATTTACTTCATTTTGTTCTAGAGTTTTCAGGTGCTCTGTCAAGATATTAGTGCATTTTCTTTCCAGTTTCTTTTTGGGAACACTCAGAGCTATGAATTTCATGGTGCCTCATAAGTTTTGGGATGTTGTTCTTTCATTTTCATTAAATTCTAAGAAGCATTTAATTTCTTTCTTTATTTCTTCCTTGATCAATTACCATTGAGTAGAGCATTTTTCAGCCTGCATGTGAATGTGGACTTCCTGTTATTTTTGTTGTTATTGAAGACAAGCCCTAGTCCATGGTGATCTGATAGGATGTATGAGATTATTTCAATCCTCTTGCATTTGTTGATGCCTATTTTGTGACTGATTATATGATTAATTATGGAGAAGGTACCATGAGGTGCTGAGAAGGTATATTCTTTTGTTTTAGGATGAAATGTTGTATAGTTATCTATTACATCCATTTGTTTCATAACTTCAGATAGTTTTACTGTGTATCTTTTTATTTTTTATTTCCATAATCTGTCCATTGATGAGAGTAGTATGTTGAAGTCTCCTGCTATTATTGTGTGTGGTGCAATGTGTGTTTTGAGCTTTAGTAAAGTATCTCTTATGGATGTGGGTGCCCTTGCATTTGGAGCATAGATGTTCAGAACTGAGAGTTTTTCTTGGCAGATTTTTCCTTTGATGAGTATGAAGTGTCCTTTTTTGTTTTTTGATGACTTTTTATTAAAAGTCGATTTTATTCAGTATTAGAATGGAATTAGAATGATATTCAGAATTAGAATGTTTCTTGAAACCATTTGCTTGGAAAAGTTTTTCAGCCTTTTTCTCTGAGGTAGCATCTGTCTTTGTCACTGAGGTGCTATGCATCAAAATTCTGTGTCCTGTTTATGTATACAGTCTGTTAGTTTATGTCTTTATTTTGGATATTTTTTATTTATATTTCAAATATTATTTCCTTTCCTAGTTTCCTGTTCCTAAGCCCCCTATTCCATCCCCCTTCCTCTTCTTCTATAAGGTTGTTCCCTTGGTAGAACCAAGGGCTTCACCTTCCATTGTTTCCCAACAAGGCCATCCTTTTCTACATTTGCAGCTGGAGTCATGGATCTGTCCATGTGTACTGTTTTGGTAGTGGTTTAGTACCTGGAGCTCTGACTGGTTGATATTGTTGTTCTTATGGGGTAGCAATCTCCTTCAATTCTGTCAATCCTTTTCCTAACTCCTTCAATTGAGACCCCATTCTCAGTTCAATGTTTTGCTGCAAGCATTTGCCTTTGTATTTGTCACACTCTGGCTGAGCTGGTCTTTGTATGGGAGAAATTGAGTCCATTGATGTTAAGAGATATTAAGGTATAGTGATTGTTGTTTTCTCTTACTTTTGTTGTTAGAAGTGGAATTATGTTTGTGTGGCTATCTTCTTTTGGGTTAGTTAAAAGATTACTTTCTTTCTTTTTCTAGGGTTTAGTTTCCCTCCTGGTATTGGAATTTTCCATGTACTATTTGTTTTATTTTCTATCTATGGTAATTGAGAGTTTTGCTGCCTATAGTAGCCTGGACTAGTATTTGTTTTCTCTTAGGGTCTGTATGACATCTGCCCAGGATCATCTATCTTTTATAGTCTCTGTTGAGAAGTCTGTTGTAATTCTGATAGGCCTGCATTTATATGTTACTTGGCCTTTTTTCCTTACTGCTTTCAATATTCTTTCTTTGTTTTGTGCATTTGGGGTTTTGGGGAAGAATTTTTTTTTCTTTTCCAATCTATTTGCAGTTCTGTAGGCTTCTTATATGTTTATGGGCATCTCTTTACGTTAGGAAATTTTCTTCTTTAACTTTGTTGAAGATATTTATTGGCTCTTTAATTTGGGAATCTTTGCTCTTTTCTATGACTATTATCTGTAGGTTTGGTCTTCTCGTTGTGTCCTGGATATCCTGGATGCTTGGATTAGGAGCTTTTTGCTTTTTTATTTTTTTATTTTTTATTTATCTATTTTTTTGTCTCTTGTGTCAATGTCTTCTATGGTATCTTCTGCTTCTGAGGTACTCCCTTTAATCTCTTGTATTCTGTTGGTGATGCTTGCATCTAAGACTCCTGATCTCTTTCTTAGATTTTCTATCTTCAGGATTGTCTCTCTTAGTGACATATTTATTGTTCCTATTTCCATGTTTAGATCCTTGATGGTTTGTTTAATTCCTTCACCTGTTTGTGCTTTCTTGTAACTCTGGGATTTTGTGTTTCCACTTTAGGGAAACTCTACCTGCTTTTCTGTGTTGTCCTGTATTTCTAAGGGATTTATATATGTCCTACTTAAAGTCCTATATCATCATCATGAAATGTGATTTTAGATACTAATCTTACTTCTTCCGTGTGTTGGCATATCCAGTACTTGCTATGGTAAGAGAACTGGCTTTTGATGATGCCAAGTAGTCTTGGTTTCTGTTGTTTAGATTCTTGCATTTGCCTCTCACCATATAATGTCAAATTGTTACATTGAGGTTGACTATTATACACAGAAGTATAATTCTTTACACTTGTAAAAGACTTTGCTGAAGATCATATATGACTGGAGGAATGAGAAGGATTATGGGAGATGGGAAGTAATGTACAGTCTTGCTGCATTCATATCAATATTGAGTGTTAGTAGCCAACTTACCGTGCATGGGGTATGTGTCTCTGAAAATCATGTTCCATGTGTTTTTGAAAAACCACCTTTTACCGATGATGTAGGCCATTTAGTATGGACTGCCTTAAGAGAGTTGTGTAATTATGAATCAGGTTGTCATAAAGGAACGGTTTTGCCCAGTGATGGTCAGTGTTAGTCATCAAATAGTAGCAGCTATTTGAAAAAAGTAATTCTCATTTTCCTTGACATCATGTTAAAATGTGTCCATTAGAGCTCAAATGTGTTTTTGAAAATAATATTTCCTTTACTTTCAAAGTAAGCTTTGGAAAAGTCTTACAAATGCTTAGCAGAAAGCAATCTTACAATTTAGAACCTATCAATAATTGTTTAATTAATACTTTAGTTTTGAATCAGCACAATTATATATATATATATATATATCTTGCATTTCAACATACATGAAAGTTTGCATATGTATATGTGCATAGGCAAAAGTACACATGAATTTTAATCATCCATTTATCATGTGAATGTGCTATTGAAAATTTTCCTGTGTAATTAATTATGAAGAAACCATTGCCTTAATGGCTGCATAATAGTCTGGTGATAGATGTAATCTAATTCATCTCTCCCTTTCCTTGTTAGGAAACATTGATTTTTTTTCTGTTTTCATTATCATAAATTCTGTTTTAATGAAGTAACTTCTAGAGAAAATTAATATTATACATATTATAGTACACTGTCTTTCAAAGTCTTTTTTACTATCTAGCTTATAATTTTCATTGGAAAAATTCTTTCATATATATATATATAACCTGCTGAGTCCATTTAGTAGAGCTTTGTATATATGATGACAAGACTGACTGGGGGGCTCATCACTACGAAAGGATATTTCTCCCTCTTATAGCAGTCAATAATTGCCCCTAGTTCTTTGTTCAAAGTTGGACTCGGTTCAACTCATTTTCAACCTGTTCATATTATAATTGTGCAGGTTAAGTAGGCAGCCATGTTCTTCCCATGATGACTCAAGAATATCCATTATTATTTTAGGGATTTCATCAATTTGGAGTATTAGGGCTTTGTTTAACATGTTCTTTTCAAACATAGTTTATGTGTATGCATTTTCTTTAATTTATTTCATCAAACTTTGAACAATATCTGGAATATAGTCTTTAATTCTCTCTTCTCAGTCTCATGTCAACCTGGATTGAAATCCACCTGGATTGAACCTTTTTTCTTTGTTTACATATAATTTTTACTATTGGTGAATGACTTGTGAATGAGAAAAATACTACATAATCAAAATCTGTTCCCGATGATTAAAACAAAGCAATAAATATCCCTCTTATGGATAGCAATGTTCAATGGACATTTACAGTAATTGTTTCAACTTCTATGAAAAACATGCTTTCTAGCATGTATGTTTATGTACAATATGATATAAATACATTGTTCAAATTAATCTTTGAAGTTAATTTAAAGGTTCTATAAGACTGGTACTCTGAACTTCCTTGCAAACAATCAAATCAGGTGACTTCCTTGGGTACTAAGTAATTTGCTAATGCCTTTATGGCTATAATACAATCCATTCACTGCAAACAGAATGCATTTTCCAGCAGCTCCTAAATTGCTTTTTCTTAATAATGAATTCAAAATCCAACATAGCACTTAGGTCTAACTGTTTGGCAATACCCTGTGAGAAGATGATTTGCAATGTGGAAATGAAGTGCATGCTGCAATTCCTTCCTTAACTAGAAACCAGTCTTCCTTGGTGTTAAGTAAACTTTAATCATTCACTCTACTCTTTCTAGCTCTCCTCACCTAAAAGAAACTGCAGAGGATACTGTCATCATCAACTCTTATCAAAAGGAGTAAGTGAATGTTTATTTTAAGCCAAGTATGAATCACCATGGCCCAGAAACTCACAATGAGGTTATTGTAAATTACACCATCCATTGTGGTAATAGTTCTAAAATTTCTATAGAAACAGAACTTCATGTACCCATACTGGTAGGCAAGTTCCACAGAAGCAGGAGGACATCAGCCATATGGCTCCTTCACCATCCGAATCGACTCTTAGCCTCATGGTTTGTACCACTACCTTTTTTGTACACGCCAAAGAATTTACCTGCTTTCCTACTTACGTTGTCTCTTAGTTTTTATGGCTTCATCATGCATCTCTCTTCCTCTATCTTTGTCTAGATGACTAATATATCTCTAATGGGTAAGTAGTCTCTAGTTTCTTGAGAAAAGCCACACAGTTCTTTTGAACCCTATAAAGTTAAACAAAATACTTCTGTAAGGCAGCAGAAATCGTAAAGCTAATCTTCTAAATTACAGAATCCTGGTTGTTGATTTCAAAAGCTTTGACTATGTATATGATTTAAGTTCTTGCAAGTCACTAACCATTTTCTTTAACCTTTTACATACTTGATTTCATTGTATTTAAAATAGGAAGGATGAAAAACTGGCTGCATCCCATACACAGTCTGCCAATGGAGTTTAATTTTGTGACATTGAGCAGTTGAGGGAAAGGGAGTGGGAAAGAGGAAGCCAAGACAGGAAGTTAATGGAGAGCTCTCCACTTTCTGGACATCCTGAAAACCAAGTGGCCTGCAGCCACTTCTACTTACTATCACTATGCAATCAGTTTGATGGAATTCAGATTTATTAGTCAAGATAATTTTTGCAATTGTAAGTAAAAGGTGTAGTAAAATTGTCATTAACCTTGTCAAATTGCTAAATTTGAAAAACACTGCTATAATTTTCATTTTAAAGAATCAGGTTATTTCACAAGATCCCTTTCTCATCCAGTCTCTTCCTGGGTGGTTGCTAAACTACATATTACCTTTTAATTCAGCATCTTTGTTTAATAGCACAGCCTCATTTGCATTTCTAAAATCAGATGTTCCTTTCACTTACCACAATATCCTAATTAAAATATTAAAAGGCGTGTTTTGAATGAAGAAAAGTTGCATTGCTATAAGAAATGCTTAGAGTGCTGCAGGGTGCACCTTTACTTTTCAATGACACTTTCTCCACAAATTATTTCTAGATGTCCAGTTAATGTTCTCAGATTTTCAGGTTAGGTGAAAAGTCATGGAGAAAGAACAAGAAACCATACAAAAGTTCTGAGTTTGACTAGGGGGATTTATTAATTATTATTTGTTGTAGACACATTCTTGCTGTGTGTATGCTTACCTTGACCTCTCAATCCTCTTGTCTCTGCCTCTTAAATGTTGGTATTCTAGGCAGGTACCAACATACCTAAGTCTTTATACTCATTTCCAAGTGATTCCCACCGATGTGTCTAGTTTTCCTTGACTGATTATTTCATTTGAGAGTCAACGAAAAAGCAAAGCTAGTCACATTTTGGCTCAGAGCTCATTGTTCTTCTGAATCTCCACAAATCTCTTCCGTGTTCTATTTTGTAATGCTTTCCTTTCTTGGTCTTCGTATTGCTCCCATGAAAGCTTTCTAATGTATTTGCCATACCACTTCTAATGTTTTTAAATGCCTTCCATGTCTGCAGGGTATCCATGAGCATGTTAATTTAATCAAGAATGACTAGTTTTACTTCCTTATATTTTTATAACCCTCTTTGAGGCCTGGGCATTATTGAATGCCCCACCAGTGTGTGGCTTTCAAGAATGTTCGATTTATTTTACTTATTATTACTTAAGGACAGACATTTTTTTCAACTTTTTGTGCCTGTACACCACTTTAAACATACCCACACAGCCATGTGGAAACACTAGAGTACAAGCTCAAATTTCTTCAAACACAGTTCCTTGCTACTCATGGCTCTTGAAAGTAAATAGTCTGGAGACTCAATAAAATGAACCAGACTGGAGGCTATGGCTATCATCCTCAAATTTCTTGTTTCAGGACCTTAAGATGGGTGTCTGGGTAGATATCATACACCTGCTGAGTGGACTCTATTCTTTTTCCCTCTTTCTTAGGCTACAATATTACAATGGACCTTGGCATCCTAAAGTTGTATTTTATTTTTTGTTTTGTTTTGTTTTTTTAACTGAATTTCTTTAGATGAATTAAATGATGTTCTGCAAGTGAAAGCACACAGAACTGTGTTTGCTTTATATTCCTTGAGGCACGTTTTCAAAAAGGTTGAGGGCTGTTTTGCACTCTACACTCTGCACTCTGACAGTCTCTGCATTCATCATGCGTTTTGGATTCTGCAAATCACAAAAACGAACCTTTACCAGCTTAAGCCTGAATAATTAGAATATGATTTCTCCTTAGAATTTAAACAATTCTGGGAAGAAAAGAAGGGACCTAATCTTGGAAAAATTTCCTAGGCAGAAGAAATTATCTTGTGGACAAAAATGGAGACATGAAGACACAGCCAAGGATCAATCTCCGGAGAGTTGCCACAGCTGCAGTACACCATGAAGAACACACATCTTTAGATAAACTAGCATTCCAGAATGACTGATACAGTCTACTTGCTGTGGGTCATCGGCCCACCTTCTTCAGATGTACATTCTGCCAGTCCTCTTTTAAATATTTGTTATTAGAAAGAAAATACTGCCATCAATCTGCATTGATATTCTAACACAGTCACATTGGAGACTGTGCAGTTGAAAATTGTGTTTACATGTACACACTTGATGGCTTATGCAAGCTGCTTAACATGAGCTCTTGACACATTATTGTTCAACAGAATTCACATACACTCTGTGAAAAGTATCAATAGATGATAGATGTAGACAAATATGAACATAAACACCTAGAATTGTACCTGATCGTTTATATACTTTAAATGCTACTGTGATTGTCAATATTATTATTATTTCTTAGAATGTACATAAACGTGAGATTTCTGTTTCTTCTAGTTCCTCGTGCATAGAAATAGCATCCGTACATGATGCACTACACCATAGGTGGTGACTTTTACTGTATTCCTATAAAACATTGGACTTAATCATGATGTATCATTTCATTCTTCATATGTCAAGGTATTCAGTTTCTCTGATGTGTTTCTCTATTATAGGCATATAAATCTAGAAATATCACCCACCAAAGGCAATATAGCAAAAAGAAAATCATAAATCAAAGCCTACTCCCTGCTCCCTCATGCTAACCTGCCCTACTTTGCCTGAGGGTGCTTGGTCATAGTGCACTGGCAGGGATTTTCCAAAGCTTTTACTCCAGTATTACAGTCTTCTTGTTTAATTTTGTAGCATTTCTGGTAAAGATTTATGGGATGGAATAAGTAGTCTAGGATGCTTTGAGGCCTCTTTTAATCAAGTTATCAAATTTATAGGCAAATGAACTCTATGAATGATTATTACTTCTTTTTTTGGAGTATAAGCAATATTTTGATTGAACTGGGCAGTAATCCCCATTTTAATACAAATTGAGATTTGAGAAAATGTATTTATAATTAAGATCCCATTACTTATGTATGGAATTTAGGAAATTATTAGGAATATTCAGGTAGCTCTTATGTCTACTATAAGAGATTGTGATGAATTTTGTTCTAAAAAAATTTTTTAGGCTATCAGATTATGGTCAACTAGACGTTCTTATTTAACTATCTGTAGCATCAAATAAGGCTAATTAATAAAGTCATTATTTAATGTAAAGGAATGCAGATGTTTCTCATATTAAATATCATACCACAGTCCCACATGGGCCAGTGATCTCACTTCTACATGAATGGACTGCATGGAATCATTGCCCTGAATAAGTACGTGAACTTTCATGTCCACACATCACAGAGATAAAATTTAAGAAAATTTATTAGTCAATCTTCATTGTCATTCTAACAAATTTAGAATGACCATTAAAGCACATCTCTAGATAGGGCTTATGAGGGTTTTTCCAGAAATGTGTAACTATCCACTCAAAGTGAGGGCATCATCTCATTGACTGAAGTCTTAGCATGAAGATGAAGTAGAACAAAAGCAAAGTACCCACATTATTTGCTTCTGTATGAAAAGAATCCACATTGCTACAGTAATGTAGATACAATGTATCTACCTCATGTTCCTGTTGCTATACCATTCCTCTAGTGCTATCTCTCCCTCTCCCTTTCCTTCTCCCTCTCCTTCTCCTCCTTCCTCTTTATCTCTTCCTTCCTCCCTCTCTACCCCTCTCTTCCTCCTTTCCTCTCTCTCTATCCCTCCCTCCCTTTCTTCCTGTCTTCCTGATTCTTGCTTTTTTTTTCAAACTTTGTCCCAGCTATGAGAAAAGAAATCAGCACAGTAATCATCCATAAACTGATACATGAATAAGATCAATGTGATAATGGAATACATATACCAAGTAGAATGTTATTCCCCTATAAAATAATGAAGGCCTCCTAGTTGTGACTGTATATGCCATAAGATCGCATTCATATGTAGCATCTGAAAGGTTGATTTTATGGAAATTGAGAACACAATGGTGTTGTATAGAAAGTATAGATGGGGAAACAGAATTAAGGAAATTTGGTAAACAGGGAGTAAGTTACCAGTAGATAAGACAAATAATTTCTGTTGTGCTTTTGAAATGTAGAGTGATAAAAGACAGCATTTCAAACATCAATGAGGAGAGGATTTTAAATGTTTTCTCCATAAAGAACTAATACTTTTTTAAGGAAACTCATTTTCTTCACTTGCTTACTAACCATTATATACCTGTATCAAATTGGCACACAGTATCCAACAAGTATATACAATTTTTGTGTTGATAAATAAATGACCGTAAGTTCTAATCTCACATTTGTTTTAATGTGATGATAAGTTACAAGTGTAACTTAGAGTTCAAATTTGTCTATGTCTTTCTTGGCTTTTGTCTCTTCCTCAGTTTCTCCCTAAGCAGAAGGTATGAGTTGTATGAGAGAATTGTGTGAAGGGATGCAGTTTCTCTGGGGACAGTCAGTTCTGAGAGCTATAACTGATCTCATAATTACTCCCTACCTTTCTGTGGAGTGGGAGAGTCCCAGATCAGAGGTGACACTTGTTTCCTAGAAGATGCAAACCTTCTGTAGAAATCATTGCCATTTAGGTGGACAGAATGTTTATAGTTAAGACCAGTGTATGGTAGGTATGATTACTAGGAAAATGTTAAGTAATGGCAAAAAAATCCAGGATCATATCAGATCTTTATGGATTGAGAATTGTTCCCTCAAAGAACAGTACATTGGGTGCTTGGTTTGCAATCAATGAGCTTTGTTAAAGCACTTAAGAGTTTTAGATTTCTGACCAGATCAGTGAATTAATCCTTTAATGGTTTCATTGGGAGGAGATGGGAGGTAGGGTTGAGGTGTGATTAGCAGAAGTCATGCTCTGGAGAGATGTTTACTTTCTTTTGTCCCTTATGTTCTCTATGACTTTTGTCTACCAAGAACAAAAAGCAGCTTCTGCCAGATGTCCCTACCTTCATGGTGTTTATCTTACTTCCCTAAAACAACAGAGTCAGCATATCATGTGTAGGGATGTCTGAAACCATCAACCAAATATGCTACTCTTCCCGAGTATGGATTCTTTAAGATATTTGTCTATGGGACAGAAAGTCTAATACATAAAGGAAGCCCCAAACATGAATATGTTAGCAAAACAGTGCATGTGTAGCTACTTATATCAGATTGCATGTTCTCTCAGAAATAGGCTGCTGAGAGAAATGCATGGAAATTTCTTTTAATACGTGAACTACCTATCAGAGACTAGCAGTCAATATGAATAAAAAAAACCAGAATTTTTGAGAGTGAAAGGCATGGTGTCAGAAGAAGGAAAGAAGAGAGGAAGAAGGAAGGAGAACCCACGAGCATAGATCCCAAGTTTTCTTATACACTGAGCACTGAAAGACTATACAAACATGTCTGAACCTGTTTTCCAAAATTCAGCACACAATTACTTATGGGCAATGTGAGTTCAAAACTAAAATGGTTTGTAAAAAGAAGGGACTCCACTGTCTGCATCTCTATAGTGTTCCAAAGATATAGAATGAAGAAATCAGAAAAGGGACAATACCAATACATAGTCTCTTGGAATTTTAAATAGATACAATAGAGAATGGAAGACTTAGAGATCATTGACAGAGGGATTCATTCTTGGGCTAATGACCCAGGGAAGGCAAATATTAGGCACTCTGAAGTACAAAGCAGACAGATAATATGTCATACTCAATATAGAAGAAGTAGAAATTTGCCATCGAGTAGAGAAAATGGAATAGAAATTTGAATTTTTTAAAAAAACTTAAGATCTCTTAAAAACTGATTTTTCCAAGAATCTGCCCAATTATGCATTTTTATATGTGTACAAAAATAATGAGGTCAACATACCTCTAAAACCCTAACTTTATAAAATTGTTGATTGGCAGCAGACCTGTCAACAATGTATGATAAATGACTACATTATGAGATCGTCATTTGCATTGGTCAGGATTATTTTGTGAGAGTTCTGTGGCAATGTCGTATGATGAGAAAATTTGATGAGAAAATTGTATATCCAAAATTAGAATATGACTATAAATGCTTTTATTTTTGTGAATGAATAGAAAGTAGAGAATTTGATGACAGTTTTTACTTTTCTCCTCTTTACAGTAACTATCTATGGGAACTTTCATATTGGGCAAAATGTTCCTTTCAAAACTATATTTTGAGCCTCAGCTTTGATGTTTAAAGAGTTGGAAATTGTCACTCCTGTCTTCTCTAGCATTGAAAATTAATAAACATCTTAGAATTCATCAGAAAATTGAGGTCATGAAACCCAGAACCACACAGCTATATGGAGAGACAGTCCCTAAACAGTGAATCACAGCTGAGCAGCTGAAGCAGAAGATCCTAGGACCAGAGACTTGGAGGAAGGCTTTAGTCTTAATATTGATGATTTACTGGTGCTTGCTGATGACTGCTTGAAGAATTCAAAGCTTCTACCTGAGGACCTTGGGAGAGGAAGAGTAACTATTACAGGCTTCTATGAGTGGAACTCCTTCTTAAGAACCCGCTCTGACATAGGGACAGAATCTTATCTATCTACAGAGCTTCTGCTTTGTGGAAGAGAAGGGAAATAAGAAAGGAAGGCAGTAATTGCTTCTGACAGCTCAACCCAGGCAGGAAGGTGCAGTGGTCAAGCTCCTTCACTCACTGAGCCACTTCTCCAATTCTGTAATATATAATTCTCTTTAAAATATTGTCATGCGACACACATCTCGGACGCCAGAGGAAAACACCAAACTCCATCTGGAACCCTGGTGCACTGAAGCTCCCGGAAACAGCGGCACAGATCTTCCTGGTTGCTGCCGCCGCGGAGAGCTCTTGGCCAGCACCCCGCGAGCAAACTTGAGCCTCAGGACCACAGGTAAGACCAACTTATCTGCTGCAAAAGACCTGCCTGGTGATCTCAGGACACACAGAGGCAGAATTCCTCTAGGACCGGGCACCTCCTGTGTTTACCTGGAGTCCCACACCCGCGGACCCCAGCACGCAGCAGCTCTCTGCTCCCAGACACCATGAGAGAGAGACCCAACCGCCTGGTCAGGTAGGCACTCCTGAGGCTGCAGAGCGGAGGAGACCACCAACACTGCCCACCCCTGCCCACATCCCTGGCCCAAGAGGAAACTGTATAAGGCCTCTGGGTTCCCATGGGGGAGGGCCCAGGAGCGGCAGGACCACTGTGCCTGAGACACCGCCGGAACCTGAAGGAAACAGACCAGATAAACAGTTCTCTGCACCCAAATCCCGTGGGAGGGAGAGCTAAACCCTCAGAGAAGCAGACAAGCCTGGGAAACCAGAAGAGACTGCACTCTGCACATACATCTTGGACGCCAGAGGAAAACACCAAATGCCATCTGGAACCCTGGTGCACTGAAGCTCCCAGAAAGGACGGCACAGATCTTCCTCAATGCTGCCGCAGAGAGCTCAAGGACAGCACCCCGCGAGCGAACTTGAGCCTCGGGACCACAGGTAAGACCAACTTTTCTGCTGCAAGTGACCTGTCCGGTGAACTCAAGACACAGGCCCAAAGGAACAGCTGAAGACCTGTAGAGAGGAAAAACTACACGCCTGAAAGCAGAACACTCTGTCGCCATAACAGGCTGAAAGAAAACAGGAAAACAGGTCTACAGCACTCCTGACACACAGGCTTATAGGGCAGTGTAGCCACTGTCAGAAATAGCAGAACAAAGTAACACTAGAGATAATCTGATGGCGAGAGGCAAGCACAGGAACCCAAGCAACAGAAACAGAGACTACATGGCACCATTGGAGCCCAATTCTCCCACCAAAACAAACATGAAATATCCAAACACACCAGAAAAGCAAGATCTAGTTTCAAAATCATATTTGATCATGATGCTGGAGGACTTCAAGAAAGACGTGAAGAATTCCCTTAGAAACAAGTAGAAGCCTACAGAGAGGAATCACAAAAATGCCTGAAAGAATTCCAGGAAAACATACTTGAACAAGTAGAAGCCCATAGAGAGGAGTCACAAAAATCCCTGAAAGAATTCCAGGAAATCATAAATAAACAAGTAGAAGCCCATAGAGAGGTGTCACAAAATTCCCTGAAAGAATTCCAGGAAAACACATTCAAACAGTTGAAGGAATTAAAAATGGAAATAGAAGCAATCAAGAAAGAACACATGGAAACAACCCTGGATATAGAAAACCAAAAGAAGAGACAAGGAGCTGTAGATACAAGCTTCACCAACAGAATACAGGAGATGGAAGAGAGAATCTCAGGAGCAGAAGATTCCATAGAAATCATTGACTCAAATGTCAAAGATAATATAAAGCAGAAAAAGCTACTGGTCCAAAACATACAGGAAATCCAGGACTCAATGAGAAGATCAAACCTAAGGATAATAGGTATAGAAGAGAGCGAAGACTCCCAGCTCAAAGGACCAGTAAATATCTTCAACAAAATCATAGAAGAAAACTTCCCTAACCTAAAAAAAGAGATACCCATAGGCATACAAGAAGCCTACAGAACTCCAAATAGATTGGACCAGAAAAGAAACACCTCCCGTCACATAATAGTCAAAACACCAAACGCACAAAATAAAGAAAGAATATTAAAAGCAGTAAGGGAAAAAGGTCAAGTAACATATAAAGGCAGACCTATCAGAATCACACCAGACTTTTCGCCAGAAACTATGAAGGCCAGAAGATCCTGGACTGATGTCATACAGACCCTAAGAGAACACAAATGCCAGCCCAGGTTACTGTATCCTGCAAAACTCTCAATTAACATAGATGGAGAAACCAAGATATTCCATGACAAAACCAAATTTACACAATATCTTTCTACAAGTCCAGCACTACAAAGGATAATAAATGGTAAATCCCAGCACAAGGAGGCAAGCTATACCCTAGAAGAAGCAAGAAACTAATCGTCTTGGAAACAAAACAAAGAGAAGAAAAGCACACAAACATAACCTCACATCCAAATATGAATATAACAGGAAGCAATAATCACTATTCGTTAATATCTCTCAACATCAATGGCCTCAACTCCCCAATAAAAAGACATAGATTAACAAACTGGATACCAACGAGGACCCTGCATTCTGCTGCCTACAGGAAACACACCTCAGAGACAAAGACAGACACTACTTCGGAGTGAAAGGCTGGAAAACAAATTTCCAAGCAAATGGTCGGAAGAAACAAGCTGGAGTATCCATTCTAATAACAGATAAAATCAATTTTCAACTAAAAGTCACCAAAAAAGATAACGAAGGACACTTCATATTCATCAAAGGAAAAATCCACCAAGATGAACTCTCAATCCTAAATATCTAAGCCCCAAATACAAGGGCACCTACATACGTAAAAGAAACCTTACTAAAGCTCAAAACACACATTGCACCTCACACAATAATAGTAGGAGATTTCAACACCCCACTCTCATCAATGGACAGATCATGGAAACAGAAATTAAACAGAGATGTAAACAGACTAAGAGAAGTCATGAGCCAAATGGACTTAACGGATATTTATAGAACATTCTATTCTAAAGCAAAAGGATATACCTTCTTCTCAGCTCCTCATGGTACTTTCTCCAAAATTGACCATATAATTGGTCAAAAAACGAGCCTCAACAGGTAGAGAAAGATAGAAATAATCCCATGCGAGCTATCGGAACACCACGGCCTAAAACTGGTCTTCAATAACAATAAGGGAAGAATGCCCACATATACGTGGAAATTGAACAATGCTCTACTCAATGATAACCTGGTCAAGGAAGAAATAAAGAAAGAAATTAAAGACTTTTTAGAATTCAATGAAAATGAAGGTACAACATACCCAAACTTATGGGACACAATGAAAGCTGTGCTAAGAGGAAAATTCATAGTGCTGAGTGCCTGCAGAAAGAAACAGGAAAGAGCATATCTCAGCAGCTTGACAGCACACCTAAAACCACTAGAACAAAAAGAAGCAAATACACCCACGAGGAGTAGAAGGCAGGAAATAATCAAACTCAGAGCAGAAATTAACCAAGTAGAAACAAAAAGGACCATATAAAGAATCAACAGAACCAAAAGTTGGTTCTTTGAGAAAATCAACAAGATAGATAAACCCTTAGCCAGCCTAAGGAGAGGACACAGAGAGTGTGTCCAAATTAACAAAATCAGAAATGAAAAGGGAGACATAACTACAGATTCAGAGGAAATTCAAAAAATCATCAGATCTTACTATAAAAGCCTATATTCAACAAAACTTGAAAATCTGCAGGAAATGGACAATTTCCTAGACAGATACCAGGTCCCGAAGTTAAATCAAGAAAAGATAAACCAGTTAAACAACCCCATAACTCCTAAGGAAATAGAAGCAGTCATTATAGGTCTTCCAACCAAAAAGAGCCCAGGTCCAGACAGGTTTAGTGCAGAATTCTATCAGACCTTCATAGAAGACCTCATACCAATATTATCCAAAATATTCCACAAAATTGAAACAGATGGAGCACTACCGAATTCCTTCTATGAAGCCACAATTACTCTTATACCTAAACCACACAAAGACACAACAAAGAAAGAGAACTTCACACCAATTTCCCTTATGAATATCGACGTAAAAATACTCAATAAAATTCTGGGAAACCGAGTCCAAGAGCACATCAAAACAATCATCCACCATGATCAAGTAGGCTTCATCCCAGGCATGCAGGGATGGTTTAATATACGGAAAACCATCAACGTGATCCATTATATAAACAAACTGAAAGAACAGAACCACATGATCATTTCATTAGATGCTGAGAAAGCATTTGACAAAATTCAACACCCCTTCATGATAAAAGTCCTGGAAAGAATAGGAATTCAAGGCCCATACCTAAACATAGTAAAAGCCATATACAGCAAACCAGTTGCTAACATTAAACTAAATGGAGAGAAACTTGAAGCAATCCCACTAAAATCAGGGACTAGACAAGGCTGCCCACTCTCTCCCTACTTATTCAATATAGTTCTTGATGTTCTAGCCAGAGCAATCAGACCACAAAAGAGGTCAAGGGGATACAGATCGGAAAAGAAGAAGTCAAAATATCTCTATTTGCAGATGATATGATAGTATATTTAAGTGATCCCAAAAGTTCCACCAGAGAGCTACTAAAGCTGATAAACAACTTCAGCAAAGTGGTTGGGTATAAAATTAACTCAAATAAATCAGTAGCCTTCCTCTACACAAAAGAGAAAGAAGCCGAGAAATTAGGAAAACGACACCCTTCATAATAGACCCAAATAATATAAAGTACCTCGGTGTGACTTTAACCAAGCAAGTAAAAGATCTGTACAATAAGAACTTCAAGACACTGAAGAAAGTAATTGAAGAAATTGAAGATGGAAAGATCTCCCATGATTGTGGATTGGCAGGATTAATATAGTAAAAATGGCCATTTTACCAAAAGCGATCCACAGATTCAATGCAATCCCCATCAAAATACCAATCCAATTCTTCAAAGAGTTAGACAGAACAATTTGCAAATTCATCTGGAATAACAAAAAACCCAGGATAGCTAAAACTATCCTCAACAATAAAAGGACTTCAGGGGGAATCACTATCCCTGAACTCAAGCAGTATTACAGAGCAATAGTGATAAAAACTGCATGGTATTGGTACAGAGACAGACAGATAGACCAATGGAATAGAATTGAAGACCCAGAAATGAACCCACACACCTATGGTCACTTGATTTTTGACAAAGGAGCCAAAACCATCCAATGGAAAAAAGATAGCATTTTCAGCAAATGGTGCTGGTTCAACTGGAGGTCAATATGTATAAAAATGCAGATCGATCCATGCTATCACCCTGTACAAAGCTTAAGTCCAAGTGGATCAAGGACCTCCACATCAAACCAGACACACTCAAACTAATAGAAGAAAAACTAGGGAAGCATCTGGAACACATGGGCACTGGAAAAAATTCCCTGAACAAAACACCAATGGCTTATACTCTAAGATCAAGAATCGACAAATGGGACCTCATTAAACTGCAAAGCTTCTGTAAGGCAAAGGACACTGTGGTTAGGATAAAACGGCAACCAACAGATTGGGAAAAGATCTTTACCAATCCTATAACAGATAGAGGCCTTATATCCAAAATATACAAAGAACTCAAGAAGTTAGACCACAGGAAGACAAATAACCCTATTAAAAATGGGGTTCAGAGCTAAACAAACAGTTCACAGCTGAGGAATGCCGAATGGCTGAGAAACACCTAAAGAAATGTTCAACATCTTTAGTCATAAGGGAAATGCAAATCAAAACAACCCTGAGATTTTACCTCACACCAGTGAGAATGGCTAAGATCAAAACTCAGGTGACAGCAGATGCTGGCGAGGATGCGGAGAAAGAGGAACACTCCTCCATTGTCGGTGGGATTGCAGACTGGTACAACCATTCTGGAAATCAGTATGGAGGTTCCTCAGAAAATTGGACATTGAACTGCCTGAGGATCCAGCTATACCTCTCTTGGGCATATACCCAAAAGATGCCTCAACATATAAAAAAGACACGTGCTCGACTATGTTCATCTCAGCCTTATTTATAATATCCAGAAGCTGGAAAGAATCCAGATGCCCTTCAACAGAGGAATGGATACAGAAAATATGATACATCTACACAATGGAATATTACTCAGCTATCAAAAACAACGACTTTATGAAATTCGTAGGCAAATGATTGGAACTGGAAAATATCATCCTGAGTGTGCTAACCCAATCACAGAAAGACATACATGGTATGCACTCATTGATAAGTGGCTATTAGCCCAAATGCTTGAATTACCCTAGATGCCTAGAACAAATGAAACTCAAGATGGATGATCAAAATGTGAATGCTTCACTCCTTCTTTAAATGAGGAAAAAGAATACCCTTGGCAGGGAAGAGAGAGGCAAAGATTAAAACAGAGACTGAAGGAACACCCATTCAGAGCCTGCCCCACATGTGGCCCATACATATACAGCCACCCAATTAGACAAGATGGATGAAGCAAAGAAGTGCAGGCTGACAGGAGCTGGATGTAGATCTCTCCTGAGAGACACAGCCAGAATACAGCAAATACAGAGGCGAATGCCAGCAGCAAACCACTGAACCTGGAATAGGACCCCCGTTGAAGGAGTCAGAGGAAGAACTGGGAGAGCTTGAAGGGGCTCGAGACCCCATATGTACAACAATGCCAAGCAACCAGAGCTTCCAGGGACTAAGCCACTACCTAAAGACTATACATGGACTGACCCTGGACTCTGACCTCATAGGTAGCAATGAATATCCTAGTAAGAGCACCAGTGGAAGGGGAAGCCCTGGGTCCTGCTAAGACTGAACCCCCAGTGAACTTGACTGTTGGGGGGAGGGTGGCAACGGGGGGAGGGTTGGGAGGGGAATACCCATAAGGAAGGGGAGAGGGGAGGGGGATGTTTGCCCGGAAACCGGGAAAGGGAATAACACTTGAAATGTATATAAGAAATACTCAAGTTAATAAAAAAATATTGTCATGCATATTTTTCTATTTTAATTAGAAATTTATTGTGATCTATGTCTGGTGGCACATGTCTATCATCCCAGTTCTGGGGAAGAAAGGGAAAATAGGATCAAGAGTTCGAGACATCTTTGACTAAATAGTTATTTTGAGACCAGCCAGGGCTGCACAAGACTCTGTCTTACATACAAAACAATCAATCTAATAAACAAAACCCAAATCCTGGTATGTGAGATATTTCCATGCAGCCATCACTATTCTAAAAATTATGCACATTTTAATGTGAAACATAACAAAGATAAGTGAGAAATGAGTTATTTAAAACTTTCACCATAAAGAAAGCTGTCACACACTAAGGTTCTTTGGAGGGAGGTAAAAAAGAGTTATATACATAACAGTCACTGAGTGTTTTAGAGTGAGAGAGAGAGAGGAGGGCAATGGAGATATCTGTGAGGTAGACCTTGCTGCAACATATCCTTCTCATTACGGTGTAAATGTGTGTGTGTGTGTGTGTGTGTGTGTGTGTGTGTGTGTGTGTGTGTGTGTGTATGCCTGCATGTCGAGTGGGTCTGGGACCTAACACCTTCATTATATCATTTGGGACTTCCTCCTGTCCATATTCTTGTCTTCCATTCTTTCATAAAATACACAGAAATGTGGTCTTTATACCAAAATAATTTTTATCCCTGTAGTTGTTATTCTGCTATACAGAACTCTAATTCATTTTCCTATCAGAGAAACTATTTTTATGCTTTACATTTTGAAACATGCAGAAATGTAAGAAAGAAAACCATGTTTTTTCACTTGAGGTTTAGTTTCCTCTTATAATCCCAAAGCCTTTTAAATGTGACCCGAATACATTATAGTTTTCTTTCCTAAAATCTTACCTTGACTCTTTGACTTATAACTAATTTCTGAACTTATTTTTGAGGCCAGAAATCTCTTTCTCTAGTATTTGGAGCATGTCTGCCTCATTTCTTGCATTGGGCTTCTAATGAAGCTGAGAAACTGGTGGGCTATCACAATTAAATTAGGAAGGCAAAGACTCTTGTCTCACCTTCCACTTCACAGCACTGTTCACAAAGTAGGGCTGATGAAGTGCAGTCTGCGAATACAGTAGTCTACATATGAGCAATGGTGCTCAAGTGTAGCTACTTTGGTGACTAATACAGTGGTACGTTTCTCCCCACTGCAGTATTTACTCTTAGGTATTTTATGTGCTGCACCATCTGTTCATAAAAATCAAATTCAAGACGGTCAGACTCTTTGACTTGTGTGTATCACCACTGAAAACAGGGTCCCTAGCTTCAAAATTCCTACCCTTTGTTGCAGCAGAGACTTCTCTCTCATCACTTCCTCAAACTACAGCTAATTGTAAAAGAGCTCTAAATTGCACACCTGCGGATCCCGGCCCGCAGCAGCTCTCTGCTCCCAGACCCCGTGAGAGAGAGAGACCCAACCGCCTGGTCAGGTGGGCACTCCTGAGGCTGCAGAGCGGAAGAGACCACCAACACTGCTCACCCCTGCCCACATCCCTGGCCCAAGAGGAAACTGTATAAGGCCTCTGGGCTCCCGTGGGGGAGGGCCCAGGAGCGGCAGGACCCCTGCCTGAGACACCACCGGAACCTGAAGGAAACAGACCTGATAAACAGTTCTCTGCACCCAAATCCCGTGGGAGGGAGAGCTAAACCTTCAGAGAGGCAGACAAGCCTGGGAAACCAGAAGAGACTGCTCTCTGCACACACATCTCGGGCGCCAGAGGAAAAAGCCAAAGAATATCGGGAACCCTGGTACACTGAAGCTCCCTGAAGGGGCGGCACAGGTCTTCCTGGTTGCTGCCGCTGCAGAGAGCCCATGGGCAGCACCCCACGAGCAAACTTGAGCCTCGGGACCACAGGTAAGACCAACTTTTCTGCTGCAAGAAAGCTGCCTGGTGAACTCAAGACACAGGCCCACAGGAACAGCTGAAGACCTGTAGAGAGGATAAACTACAGACCCGAAAGCAGAACATTCTGTCCCCATAACTGACTGAAAGAGAGGAAAACAGGTCTACAGCACTCCTGACACACAGGCTTATAGGACAGTCTAGCCACTGTCAGAAATAGCAGAACAAAGTAACACTAGAGATAATCTGATGGCGAGAGGCAAGCGCAGGAACCTAAGCAACAGAAACCAAGACTACATGGCACCATCGGAGCCCAATTCTCCCATCAAAACAAACATGGAATATCCAAACACACCAGAAAAGCAAGATCTAGTTTCAAAATCAGTTTTGATC
Source organism: Rattus norvegicus (assembly GCF_021556685.1). Classification (NCBI taxonomy): domain Eukaryota; kingdom Metazoa; phylum Chordata; class Mammalia; order Rodentia; family Muridae; genus Rattus; species Rattus norvegicus. The sequence goes on from NC_141535.1 coordinate 127,004,376, forward strand.
ATGATGCTGGAGGAATTCAAGAAAGACGTGAAGAACTCCCTTAGAGAACAAGTAGAAGCCTACAGAGAGGAATCGCAAAAATGCCTGAAAGAATTCCAGGAAATCATAAATAAACAAGTAGAAGCCCATAGAGAGGAGACACAAAAATCCCTGAAAGAATTCCAGGAAAACACAATCAAACAGTTGAAGGAATTAAAAATGGAAATAGAAGCAATCAAGAAAGAACACATGGAAACAACCCTGGATATAGAAAACCAAAAGAAGAGACAAGGAGCTTTAGATACAAGCTTCACCAACAGAATACAAGAGATGGAAGAGAGAATCTCAGGAGCCGAAGATTCCATAGAAATCATTGACTCAACTGTCAAAGATAATGTAAAGCGGAAAAAGCTACTGGTCCAAAACATACAGGAAATCCAGGACTCAATGAGAAGATCAAACCTAAGGATAATAGGTATAGAAGAGAGTGAAGACTCCCAGCTCAAAGGACCAGTAAATATCTTCAACAAAATCATAGAAGAAAACTTCCCTAACCTAAAAAATGAGATACCCATAGACATACAAGAAGCCTACAGAACTCCAAATAGATTGGACCAGAAAAGAAACACCTCCCGTCACATAATTGTCAAAACACCAAACGCACAAAATAAAGAAAGAATATTAAAAGCAGTAAGGGAAAAAGGTCAAGTAACATATAAAGGCAGACCTATCAGAATCACACCAGACTTCTCGCCAGAAACTATGAAGGCCAGAAGATCCTGGACTGATGTCATACAGACCCTAAGAGAACACAAATGCCAGCCCAGGTTACTGTATCCAGCAAAACTCTCAATTAACATTGATGGAGAAACCAAGATATTCCATGACAAAACCAAATTTATACAATATCTTTCTACAAATCCAGCACTACAAAGGATAATAAATGGTAAAGACCAACATAAGGAGGCAAGCTATACCCTAGAAGAAGCAAGAAACTAATCGTCTTGGCAACAAAACAAAGAGAATGAAAGCACATAAACATAACCTCAATTCCAAATATGAATATAACGGGAAGCAATAATCACTATTCCTTAATATCTCTCAATATCAATGGCCTCAACTCCCCAATAAAAAGACATAGATTAACAAACTGGATACGCAACAAGGACCCTGCATTCTGCTGCCTACAGGAAACACACCTCAGAGACAAAGACAGAACTACCTCAGAGAGAAAGGCTGGGAAATAACTTTCCAAGCAAATGGTCAGAAGAAGCAAGCTGGAGTAGCCATTCTAATATCAAATGAAATCAATTTTCAACTAAAAGTCATCAAAAAAGATAAGGAAGGACACTTCATATTCATCAAAGGAAAAATCCACCAAGATGAAGTCTCAATCCTAAATATCTATGCCCCAAATACAAGGGCAACTACATATGTAAAAGAAACCTTACTAAAGCTCAAAACACACATTGCACCTCACACAATAATAATGGGAGATTTCAACACCCCACTCTCATCAATGGACAGATCATGGAAACAGAAATTAAACAGAGATGTAGACAGACTAAGAGAAGTCATGAGCCAAATGGACTTAACGAATATTTATAGAACATTCTATCCTAAAGCAAAAGGATATACCTTCTTCTCAGCTCCTCATGGTACTTTCTCCAAAATTGACCATATAATTGGTCAAAAAATGGGCCTCAAGAGGTACAGAAAGATAGAAATAATCCCATGCGTGCTATCGGACCACCACGGCCTAAAACTGGTCTTCAATAACAATAAGGGAAGAATGCCCACATATACGTGGATATTGAACAATGCTCTACTCAATGATAACCTGGTCAAGGAAGAAATAAAGAAAGAAATTAATAACTTTTTAGAATTTAATGAAAATGAAGGTACAACATACCCAAACATAGGGGACACAATGAAAGCTGTGCTAAGAGGAAAATTCATAGCGCTGAGTGCCTGCAGAAAGAAACAGGAAAGAGCATATCTCACCAGCTTGACAGCACACCTAAAAGCTCTAGAACAAAAAGAAGCAAATACACCCAGGAGGAGTAGAAGGCAGGAAATAATCAAACTCAGAGCTGAAATCAACCAAGTAGAAACAAAAGGGACCATAGAAAGAATCAACAGAACCAAAAGTTGGTTCTTTGAGAAAATCAACAAGATAGATAAACCCTTAGCCAGACTAACGAGAGGACAGAGAGAGTGCGTCCAAATTAACAAAATCAGAAATGAAAAGGGAGACATAACTACAGATTCAGAGGAAATTCAAAAAATCATCAGATCTTACTATAAAAACCTATATTCAACAAAACTTGAAAATCTTCAGGAAATGGACAATTTCCTAGACAGATACCAGGTATCGAAGTTAAATCAGGAACAGATAAACCAGTTAAACAACCCCATAACTCCTAAGGAAATAGAAGCAGTCATTAAAGGTCTCCCAACCAAAAAGAGCCCAGGTCCAGACGGGTTTAGTGCAGAATTCTATCAAACCTTCATAGAAGACCTCATACCAATATTATCCAAACTATTCCACAAAATTGAAACAGATGGAGCCCTACCGAATTCCTTCTACAAAGCCACAATTACTCTTATACCTAAACCACACAAAGACACAACAAAGAAAGAGAACTTCAGACCAATTTCCCTTATGAATATCGACGCAAAAATACTCAATAAAATTCTGGCAAACCAAATTCAAGAGCACATCAAAACAATCATCCACCATGATCAAGTAGGCTTCATCCCAGGCATGCAGGGATGGTTTAATATACGGAAAACCATCAACGTGATCCATCATATAAACAAACTGAAAGAACAGAACCACATGATCATTTCATTAGATGCTGAGAAAGCATTTGACAAAATTAAACACCCCTTCATGATAAAAGTCCTGGAAAGAATAGGAATTCAAGGCCCAAACCTAAACATAGTAAAAGCCATATACAGCAAACCAGTTGCTAACATTAAACTAAATGGAGAGAAACTTGAAGCAATCCCACTAAAATCAGGGACTAGACAAGGCTGCCCACTCTCTCCCTACTTATTCAATATAGTTCTTGAAGTTCTAGCCAGAGCAATCAGACAACAAAAGGAGATCAAGGGGATACAGACCGGAAAAGAAGAGGTCAAAATATCACTATTTGCAGACGACATGATAGTATATTTAAGTGATCCCAAACGTTCCACCAGAGAACTACTAAGGCTGAAAACAACTTCAGCAAAGTGGCTGTGTATAAAATTAACTCAAATAAATCAGTTGCCTTCCTCTATACAAAAGAGAAACAAGCCGAGAAAGAAATTAGGGAAACGATACCCTTCATAATAGACCTAATTAATATAAAGTACCTCGGTGTGACTTTAACCAAGCAAGTAAAAGATCTGTACAATAAGAACTTCAAGACACTGAGGAAAGAAATTGAAGAAGACCTCAGAAGATGGAAAGATCTCCCATGCTCAGGGATTGGCAGGATTAATATAGTAAAAATGGCCATTTTACCAAAAGCAATCTACAGATTCAATGCAATCCCCATCAAAATACCAATCCAATTCTTCAAAGAGTTAGACAGAACAATTTGCAAATTCATCTGGAATATCAAAAACCCCAGGATAGCCACAGCTATCCTCAACAATAAAAGGACTTCAGGGGGAATCACTATCCCTGAACTCAAGCAGTATTACAGAGCAATAGTGATAAAAACTGCATGGTATTGGTACAGAGACAGACAGATAGACCAATGGAATAGAATTGAAGACCCAGAAATGAACCCACACACGTATGGTCACTTGATTTTTGACAAAGGAGCCAAAACCATCAAATGGAAAAAAGATAGCATTTTCAGCAAATGGTGCTGGTTCAACTGGAGGTCAACATGTAGAAGAATGCAGATCGATCCATGCTTATCACCCTGTACAAAGCTTAAGTCCAAGTGGATCAAGGACCTCCACATCAAACCAGACACACTCAAACTAATAGAAGAAAAACTAGGGAAGCATCTGGAACACATGGGCACTGGAAAAAATTCCCTGAACAAAACACCAATGGCTTATGCTCTAAGATCAAGAATCGACTAATGGGATCTCATAAAACTGCAAAGCTTCTGTAAGGCAAAGGACACTGTGGTTAGGACAAAACGGCAACCAACAGATTGGGAAAAGATCTTTACCAATCCTACAACGGATAGAGGCCTTATATCCAAAATATACAAAGAACTCAAGAAGTTAGACCACAGGGAAACAAATAACCCTATTAAAAATGGGGTTCAGAGCTAAACAAACAATTCACAGCTGAGGAATGCCGAATGGCTGAGAAACACCTAAAGAAATGTTCAACATTTTTAGTCATAAGGGAAATGCAAATCAAAACAACCCTGTGATTTCACCTCACACCAGTGAGAATGGCTAAGATCAAAAACTCAAGTGACAGCAGATGCTGGCGAGGATGTGGAGAAAGTGGAACACTCCTCCATTGTTGGTGGGATTGCAGACTGGTAAAACCATTCTGGAAATCAGTCTGGAGGTTCCTCAGAAAATTGGACATTGAACTGCCTGAGGATCCAGCCATACCTCTCTTGGGCATATACCCAAAAGATGCCTCAACATATAAAAGAGACACGTGCTCCACTATGTTCATCGCAGCCTTATTTATAATAGCCAGAAGCTGGAAAGAACCCATATCCCCTTCAACAGAGGAATGGATACAGAAAATGTGGTACATCTACACAATGGAATATTACTCAGCTATCAAAAACAATGAGTTTATGAAATTCGTAGGCAAATGGTTGGAACTGGAAAATATCATCCTGAGTGAGCTAACCCAATCACAGAAAGACATAATGAGGAAAAAGAATACCCTTGGCAGGGAAGGGAGGGGCAAAGATTAAAACAGAGAGTGAAGGAACACCCATTCAGAGCCTGCCCCACATGTGGCCCATACATATACAGCCACCCAATTAGACAAGATGGATGAAGCAAAGAAGTGCAGACCGACAGGAGCCGGATGTAGTTCGCTCCTGAGAGACATAGCCAGAATACAGCAAATACAGAGGCGAATGCCAGCAGCAAACCACTGAACTGAGAATAGGTCCCCCGTTGAAGGAATTAGAGAAAGAACTGGAAGAGCTTGAAGGTGCTCTTGACCCCAAAAGTACAACAATGCCAAGCAACCAGAGCTTCCAGGGACTAAGCCACTACCTAAAGACTATACATGGACTGACCCTGGACTCTGACCCCATAGGTAGCAATGAATATCCTAGTAAGAGCACCAGTGGAAGGGGAAGCCCTGGGTCCTGCTAAGACTGAACCCCCAGTGAACTAGACTAAGGGGGGAGGGCGGCAATGGGGGGAGGGTTGGGAGGGGAACACCCATAAGGAAGTGGAAGGGGGAGGGGGATGTTTGTCCGGAAACCGGGAAAGGGACTAACACTTGAAATGTATATAAGAAATTAAAAATAAAACTTGTAAAAAAAAAGAGCTCTAAATTAAAGACTAATAAATGTGGCAAATCTACTGCTAAAGATCCCCAAATTTCCATGCGCTTCTTTATGCCTGCTGGTTTATTTGTAATTTAATGACACCACAGTACACACCACCAGATCCTCCCCTGGGTAAAAACATGGACTCTTTTCTAGTTAATATTAAAAATCATTTTCTGATTTAACTTGCTGTATTGCATAAGGATGAAATAAGAGGAGCATAAAGGATGTATTTGTCAATAGTTCCTCCTATTGTTTTAACATCTGATGATGATCAGGTGTATATTCACTGATCTTCTTAATATTATTGTGAGGTGTTAAGACATCTTCTCAGTGAACTTCCAAGTCAATCTGCATGTTCTACAGACACCAGTCAGCTATTAGTACAGATTGGGAAAACATGTGAAGGTAGTTGATCCAAATTTTCCATATCTTTATCTTCTTAGTAGAGAGTGGTGTCTGTGAAGCTTCTGCAACAGGTAGTTTTCCTGTGAGCCTTGGCTAAGCTTTAATTGATGAGAAAGGAGACAACTGTCGTATTTTAGAAATAATTTTTAGAGTGAATTATATAGTAGGGATATCTTCTGCACTTTTCTCAGTGGTAATATTTATTTAAATTAAATTTTTATATTAGAAGGTGATAGAGAGATTAACTTAATGATTATAACTTTTTATTTACTAATCATTTTATTTGTTTACATTTCAAATGTTATCTCCTTCTGCAAACTCTCATCCCCTCCCCTCGCTCTTGCCTCTATAAAGGTACTCTCCCAGCCCCACCAACTCCTGCCTCACTCCTTTAGCATCCCCCTTCTCTGGGGCATCAAGCCTCCACAGGACCAACTGTCTCCCTTCCCACTGATGCCAGATGAGGCAATCCTCTGCTACACATGTAGCAGGAGCCATGATCTAGCCCATATATACTCTTTGGTTGGTGTCTTAGTCCCTGGTATCTCTGAGGGGGTTCTGTTAATTGATACTGTTGTTATTCCTATGGGGTTGCAATCTTCATCAGTTCTTTCAGTCCTTCTAATTCTTCTGTTGTAGTTCCTGGTTCAGTCTAATCATTGACTGCGAGTATCTTCACCAGTCTTTGTCTGGTGTTGGTAGAACTTCTCGGAGGACAGCCATCCTAGGCTCCTATCTGTAAGTACATCTTGGTAACTGCAATAGTGTCAGATTTGGCTCCTGCAGAAGGAATGGATTGCATGGTGGGGTGGTCTCTGAATGGCCTTCCTTCAGCCTCTGACCAATTTATGTCCCTGCTTCCTTTACAGAGGGGTATTCCTGGGTTAAAAATGTTTCAATGGATTGGTGGTCCCATCCCTCCAATGGGGGTCATGTCTATCTACTGGAGGTGGTCTGCTGTTGGGCGTTTTGGCTAATGTCATCTCCACTGGATCCTAACAGCCTCTCTCATTCCTGTTGTCTGTGACAATCTAGTGGTTCCCCAAGTTCTCCACTCCACACTGCTACTTATTTCTATTCATTCTCCTGGCCCTCTGGACTTCTCTCCTGTCTTTTCCTATAGCTGGTCCTATTCCTTTAGTGTAGAATTCCATCAGACCTTCAAAGAAGACCTCATACCAAAACTTGTCAACTATTCCACAAAATAGAAACAGAAGGAGCATTACCTAATTCATTCTATGAAATCACAGTTAGGCTGATACCTAAGCCACAAAAAGACCCAACAAAAAAGAGAACTTCAGACCAATATTCCTTATTAATATCAATGCAAAATAACTCAATAAAATTTTTGTAAACCAAATCAAAGAACATATCAAGATCATCATTCACCATGATTGAGTAGGCTTAATCCTAGGGATGCAAGGATTGTTCAATATTCGAAAATCCATCACTGTAATCCACTATATAAACAATCTCAAAGAAAAAAAATTACATGATGATCTCATTGGATGCTTAAAAAGCCTTCAACAAAATACAATACTGCTTTATATTAAAAATCTTGGAAAGATCAGGAATTCATGGCCTATACCTAAACATAAATAAAAATACTATATAGCAAATCAACAGTCAATATCAAATTAAATGAAGAGAAACTTGAAGCAATCCCACTAAAATTAGGTACAAGACAAGGCTGCTACTTTGTCCTTATTTATTCAATATAGTATTCAAAGTTTTAGCTAGAGCAATTAGAGGACAAAAAAGACATCAAAGGGATACAAATTGGAAAGGAAGAAGTCAAGGTATCACTATTGGCCAATGATAAGACAATATACATAAGCAACCCCAAAAATTCTACCAGAAAATTCCTCTACCTAAGTTATAACTTAATCCTTTTCTTTCTTGTTCTTTCAAGATGGAGTTTCTCTATATAGCTCTGGTTGTCCTGGAACTCACTCTGTAGAACAGGTTGGCCTCAAACTCACAGAGATCTACCTGCCCCTACCTCCTGAATGCTGAGATTAAAAGCATGTACTACCACTGCCTGGCTAAGTTTTTAACTTTAATATATATAAAGTATAATACTAAGTTATTTTATTACTAACTATAAACTCTTTACATATGTATTGAGCATTAGTTTTGATTTAAATTAAAACCTGTTTGAAAAAATTTGCAAATTAATAATGGACAAATTAGAAAGGGGTTGTTGTAAGGTTGGGTTATAATCATTACCTGAGAAGGCATGAATATATTTTCTGAAATACAAGTTTTGTTTTGCTTCTTTTCCAAACTAAAGTAATACATCTTTCACATGGGAGTTCTTAGTCTTCATATAAATATTTTTACCTGAATATAGCTGCAATTTCTTTTCAGCAATATCTTCAAAGTAAGGACAGATCAAAGGTTCAGAATCTTAGGGAAAATCAAGCAATACCTTACGAAAATCAACACTCTTATTTTAGCTGTTCAAAACAATTCAGTAAATACTAGCTTCTCAACTTCCTTATGATAAAGCAAAATGTTGATAATGGCACTTTCTGATGCCTTACATAGGACTGCACAATCAGCCTGTGCTGCTTCCTGCAGTGAAAACAAGCAATTCTAGTGCCATCAAAATGATTAAGAAGAAGTAATAGAAACCTTGTGAAGCTTTCTATTTGTCTCCATCTTGATACAATACAATGTACTAGATGGACACTCTTTCTCCCCTCCCCATTTTTTGCCATAAAACTAAAAAACTAAAAAACTAAATAAATGAAAGAGGCTCAGTGCCTGCTTTATGTTAGTTCCTGCAGCAATGGGAATCAATTGCCTTACTGTAGCATGCTAGAGAGTAAGAGATTGTCAGAGGGTGGGCCATGGGAAGACAGAGAGAGACAAAAGAGACAGAAAGCAACAATAGAGACAAAGAGACACAGGCAGACACAGGTAGAAAGGGATTCATTTTGTCAAGGACAAGGTAGAATGCTGGCTTGTAGTTCATGCTGTTTTTAGTATGACCTGGAAAGGACACTTGAATGGGTTGTCTAATAACATCAGTCTTGGCATTTCCTTTTTTTTTTGGAAGAATTGCATATATTTACTTCAGACATATACAAAAAATTAAAAGGGACACTGCCACACTGAGGTTGTGAAACTTCCAACTTTCAGTTTCCTTTTGAAATGTAGTCATGTTTGGCTAATATGATATAATTCATAAATAGAAAAACAGCCGTTACATTATTTTAAATCAATGACACAAATCCCCAAGGAAAGCAGATGTTGCAATATGAAATGCCTGCTGTTTTCATATCATTTGTTAAAGAAATAAATAGCTGGACTACTGTAATTGGACTGAGGTCTGTAAGGAAAATAGGAGACTCCTTTTGCTCTTCAAGCTAAGTCAAACCACCATATATGAAAATTCTGTACAATTTTTCATTCATTATATGTGCTTACTAATTTAAATTATACCATTCATATTCAGTGCTAAATACAGAAATTCGGGAGAGTTGAGGCAGTTTTGCTATTTGTGAAATGTGGAGGACCTAAAAACACAAAGTAAAATAAACAAAATAAAACAATAGAAAGGGAGAAGGCACATGAGGAAGAAGATGAAGGAAAGGAAGAGCCATGGGGTAGAGGGCGAATGGGAGGCAGAGGGGAAGAGGAGCAGATTGAAAAGTAGCTGCACAATAAGGTGGCTATGCTAAATTTGTAGATCACTGGCTATAGCAATCACACTATGCATATTACTTAAATGTCATACTGTATAGCTTAAATATAAACCCTTATATTTTCAAAAGCATTTAAGTGAGAAAGAAAAAAATAGACACAGAAAATGGTGGACCCTGATAACTAAGGGTTTCTCACTGATAAAATGTTACCTGTACCTATTCTTTCCAACTGAAAAGATCTTCAAGAAAGGTTGGGTGTTGTAAAGTTCAGGACAAGTACAAACTGCTGAGTAAGACTTGTGATGCATATGGGAAGGATCCCGAGGTGGGGCAGTCTCTGGATGGCCTTTCCTTCAGTCTCTGCTCCACTCATTGTCTATTTATTTCCTCCTGTGAGTATTTTGTTCCCCCTTCTAAGAAGGACTGATACATCTACATTTTGGTCTTCCTTATTCTTGAGCTTCATATGGTCTGTGAATTGTATTTTGGGTAATCTGAGCAGTTGGGCTAATATCCACTTATAAGTGAATGCATACCATGTATATTCTTTTGTGACTGGGTTACCTCACTCAGGATGATATTTTCTAGTTTCATCCATTTGCCTAAGAATTTCATGGAGTCTTTTTTTTCATAGATGAGAAATACTCCATTGTGTAAATGTACCACATTTTCTGCATCCATTCCTCTGTTGAAGGATATCTGCATTGTTTCCAGCTTTTAACTATTATAAATAAGGTTGCTATAAGCATAGTGGAGCATGTGTCCTTGTTATATGTTGGAGCATCTTTTGGGTAGATGCCCAGGAGTTATATAGCTGGGTCCTCAGATAGCACTATGTCCAGTTTTCTGAGGAACCTCCAGACTGATTTCCAGAGTGGTTGTGCCAGGTTGTAATCCCATGAACAATTAAGGAGTGTTCCTCTTTTTCCACATTTCATATGCAGTCACCAAACCCAGTCATTATTGTTGATGCCAAGAAGTGCTTGCAGACAAAAGCCTGATATGAATGTCTCCTGAGGTGCTCCTCCAGAACCTTATTGATATAGATGAGGATGCTTGCAGCTAACCATCAGACTTAGCACGGAGACCTCAATGAGGAGTTACAGAAAGGACTGAATAAGCTGAAGGGGTTTGCAACCCCATAGGAAGAACGATAATATAAACAAACTTGACTCCCCAGAGCTCCCAGGGACTAAACCACCAACCGGGGACCCATGGCATCGGCCAAATATGTAGCAGAGGATGTCATTGTCTGACATTAATAGGAGGAGAAGCCCTTGATTCTATGAAGTCTCTTTTCCCCAGTGTAGGGGAATGCCAGGGTGCTGAGGTGGGTGTGGGTTGGTGGGAAGGGGAGCATCATCATAGAAGCAGGCAGAGGGGGAGGGGAGAGGGAGAACTGGGAAAGGGGATGACATTTGAAGTGTAAATACATAAACTAGCAAAGAAAAAAAGAAGAAAAAATAGACTTGTGATGGTCGATGGTGGGACCTGTGAGAGAAAGGAATGTGGGTGCATAGGCTACACAGCAAATGACCTTAGATGGTAAAGGAGTACTTACAGTTTACATGCTGGGATGTGCTAGCTATAAAATCTGCTCTATTGCTTATGGCATGGTGCTAATGTGACCAAGGTTGTGGGCTCCCTATTGACTTCAGGGTCAGTCAAGTGTGCTTTTCTGTGGTCTCTGATGACAAGAAAAACTTGGCATGTGCATGTGTTACTAAACTAAGATTGCACAGGTTTTCAAACCTCACCATTTCTCCTTCTCTCTTGAGGCACAAACAACCTGGTGTCTCATGCAGCAGACAATGTGTAGATGTGTGAATTGGTATGAAACAACCCAAAATACTTTCATATTTGTCTTTTGATACCTCCATCTTTGATCTGGTCCTGACTGTGCTAACATGCAATTAATTTCATAGTGATATATGTAGTAGGCAAACTCCAATACAAGTTGATTTTAATTGAATAATTTCTCCTCTGAAAAGTTAAGTTTTAAGGGATGATAAGAAAATTTTATACATATAAAATTTCTCATGAAATATGTACTTTAGGCAAAAGTTCAGTGTAACCTGAACAAATATCTCATTGTAGAATAACACCCTTTGCACAATTTCCATGACTAGAAAACCATGCTCCTAAATACATAGTTTACTATTTGTAAGTAACCATTTATTACAGATTCATTATTTGTGGATAATAACAATGGTAATTGGAGGTCTGTGTTAATTCTTTCATCACTGAGACAAAATATCCAAGAAGAATTCCTTAAGGGATAATTTGCTCTGGCTCACACTTTCAGGGTAGAGTCCATCCTGGAGATGAAAACATCCTGGCAAGACTAGGAGGCAACAGAAGACATTCGCATTGAATCCAGTCTGAAAAGCAGAATAGTGGGTACCAGAGTTGGCATGCCTTCATTCTTTAGTCTGGCTCCAAAAGTCATGGAAGGATGACACTCTTAGTTGAGGTGGGTTTTCAGGTAACTCAATCTAGAGACTCCCTCAGAGAGTGGAAAGAGATTTATCTCCTAAGTGATTTGAGATCTTGTTGAGATGACATTAGTAAATACTACACTGATTGTTGCATCCTGACCTATTAAGGAGATGCAGCTCTCAGGCATAGGGCCAGAACAGAAATTTTCTCAGTTGGATTCCCTTGATTAGTTTTATTAATTTATACACTGCATGGTTGCATTTAAGTATAAGATTATATGCAATAATGAGTGAGTGTGTGATTGTGTGTGTGTGTATGTGTGTGTGTGTGTGTGTGTGTGTGTGTGTGTGTGTTATGAAACATGTGGAGTCAGAGGAATATCTATTTTAGGCCATTCTTTCTTTCCACCTGTACTCAGGTCATGAGACTTAATAGCAGGTCCCTTTATCTCATGAGCCTTCTTATCAGCTCTGATATTCTCTCTTTCGTCTGATTAGGACTTCTGGATCACCTACCGATTTGGTTCTTCTCCCCACCAAATTATTGCTTTGTAAAATCACCATTACCATACACCTTTGTAGTTCCTCCCTTGCTGCCCCCTACTTAACATGAACTCATATGTCTCAGGTGAGGTACCCTGATTCATGTGGGTGGTATTGGATGATATCTGTATGCAGATGCCACTTCAGCAGATAAGGAGGAACCTACAGACACCCAGATTCTTTGTGTCTTAATGGAATAGAATTCATGAACCTACACCTGTATGAGATATCTTCTGGACATCTGAATGTGTTGACAATGAAAAGAAGGCTGAGTTCACCCCTGATGGACATCAGAGGCAGAAGCAGTTGTTCCACTGTGCAACTTTACAAGGTGAATTTACATAGCAAAGGGATAACTAAATAGCAGTCCTTTGTAACAGGCAGGCACAAAAAGAGGTTTATCATTTAAATGAAGATACTATTATTACCTTAACTTATTTCAACATTGTTAACCAGAACTATATACTTGAAGATACATGTACTTTGAATTTACATTCAAATATTTTTTCCCTTTTTGTTTCAGCCTCATGTAGAATTATCTGTTTATAATCACATCAACTAGTTTAACAGCTGAAGAAAGCAACATATTAACAGAAGGATGGTTGTAGATAAATTATTTAAAAAAAACAACTTGGCCGCCCAGACCTGAAGGGACCGATCAACAGCTCTCTGCACCCAAATGCCCTGGGAGGGAGAGCTAAACCTTCAGAGGGGTAGACAAGCCTGGAAGCCAGAAGAGACTACACTCTGCCCACATTTCTGACTCCAGAGGAAAACAACCTAATGCCATCTGGGACCCCAGTGCACCGGGGCTCCAGGAAAAGGCGGCGCAGGCCCTCCTGGTTGCCGGCCTCACAGAGAGCTCAAAAGCAGACCCCCCACGAGCAACTTGAGCTGAAGGACCAGAGGTAAGACCAAATTTTCTGCTCCAAGCAACCTGCCTGATGGACTCAGGGCACAGTCCCACAGAAACAGCTGAAGAACAGTAGACAGGAAAGACTACACGCCCAAAAGCAGAACACTCTGTTCCCATAAATGGCTGAAAAAAAAAAAAAAACAGGAAAACAGGTCTACAGCACTCCTGACACACAGGCCTATAGGAAGGTCTAGCCACTGTCAGAAAGAGCAGAACAAGGTAACACCAGAGACAACCTGATAGTGAGAGGCAAGTGGAGGAACCCAAGCAACAGAAACCAAGACTATATGGCATCATCGGAGCCCAATTCTCCCACCAAAGTACACACTGAATATCCAAACACACCAGAAAAGCAAGATCTAGATTTAAAATCACATTTGATCATGATGCTGGAGGACTTCAAGAAAGACATGAACACACTTAGGGAAACACAGGAAAACATAAATAAACAAGTAGAAGCCTACAGAGAGGAATCGCAAAAATCCCTGAAAGAATTCCAGGAAAACACAATCAAACAGTTGAAGGAATTAAAAATGGAAATAGAAGCAATCAAGAAAGAACACATGGAAACAACCCTGGATATAGAAAACCAAAGGAAGAGACAAGGAGCTGCAGATACAAGCATCACCAACAGAATACAAGAGATAGAAGAGAGGATCTCAGGAGCAGAAAATTCCATAGAAATCATTGACACAACAGTCAAAGATAATATAAAACAGAAAAGCTACTGGCACAAAACATACAGCAAATCCAGGACACAATGAGAAGATCAAACCTAAGGATAATAAGTATAGAAGAGAGTGAAGACTCCCAGCTCAAAGGACCAGTAAATATCTTCAACAAAATCATGGAAGAAAACTTCCCTAACCTAAAGAAAGAGATGCTCACAAACATACAAGAAGCCTACAGAACTCCAAATAGATTGGACCAGAAAAGAAACTCCTCCCATCACGTAATAGTCAAAACACCAAATACACAAAATAAAGAAAGAATATTAAAAGCAGTAAGGGAAAATGGTCAAGTAACATATAAAGGCAGACCTATCAGAATCACACCAGACTTCTCACCAGAGACTATGAAAGCCAGAAGATCCTGGATAAATGTCATACAGACCCTAAGAGAACTCAAATGCCAGCCCAGGTTACTGTATCCTGCAAAACTCTCAATTAACACAGAGGGAGAAACTAAGATATTCCATGACAAAACCAAATTTACACAATATCTTTCTACAAATCCAGTCCTACAAAGGATAATAAATGGTAAAGCCCAACATAAGGAGGCAAGCTACACCCTAGAAAAAGCAAGAAACTAATCATCTTGGCAACAAAACAAAAAGAAGAAAAGCACACAAACATAATCTCACATCCATATATGAACATAATCACTATTCCTTAATATCTCTCAATATCAATGGTCTCAACTCCCCTATAAAAAGACATAGATTAACAAACTGGATATGCAATGAGGACCTGCATTCTGCTGCCTACAGGAAACACACTTCAAAGACAAAGACAGACTCTACCTCAGAGTGAAAGATTGGAAAACAAATTTCCAATCAAATGGTCTGAAGAAGCAAGCTGGAGTAGCCATTCTAATATCGAATAAAATTAATTTTCAACTAAAAGTCATCAAAAAAGATAAGGAAGGGCACTTTATATTCATCAAAGGAAAAATCCACCAGGATAAACTCTCAATCCTAAATATCTATGCTCCAAATACAAGGGCACCTACATACATAAAAGAAACCTTACTAAAGCTCAAAGCACACATTGCACCTCACACAATAATAGTAGGAGATTTCAACACCCCACTCTCATCAATGGACAGATCATGGAAACAGAAATTAAATAGAGACATAGACAGACTAAGAGAAGTCATGAAACAAATGGACTTAACAGATATTAATAGTATATTCTATCCTAAAACAAAATGATATACTTTCTTCTCACCACCTCATGGTACTTTCTCCAAAATTGACCATATAATAGGTCATATAACAGGCCTCAACAGATACAGAAAGATAGAAATAATCCCATGCGTCCTATCAGACCACCATGTGCTAAAGCTGGTCTTCAATAACAATAAGGGAAGAATGCCCACATATACATGGAAGTTGTACAATGCTCTACTCAATGATAACCTGATCAAGGAAGAAATAAAGAAAGAAATTAAAGACTTTTTAGAATTTAATGAAAATGAAGGTACAATATACCCAAACTTATGGGAAATAATGAAAGCTGTGCTAAGAGGAAAACTCATAGCTCTAAGTGCCTGCAGAAAGAAACAGGAGAGAGCATATATCAGCAGCTTGACAGCACACCTAAAAGCTCTAGAACAAAAGGAAGCAAATACACCCAGGAGGAATAGAAGGCAGGAAATAATCAAAATCAGAGCTGAAATCAACCAAGTAGAAACACAAAGGACCGTACAAAGAATCAACAGAACCAAAAGTTGGTTCTTTGAGAAAATCAACAAGATGGATAAACCCTTAGCCAGACTAGCGAGAGGAAACAGAGAGTGTGTCCAAATTAACAAAATCAGAAACGAAAAGGGAGACATAACTACAGAATCAGAGGAAATTCAAAAAATCATCAGATACTACTACAAAAGCCTATATTCAACAAAACTTGACAATCTGCAGGAAATGGATAATTTCCTACACAGATTCCAGGTATCGAAGTTAAATCAGGAACAGATAAACCATTTAAATAACCCCATAACTCCTAACGAAATAGAAGCAGTCATTAAAGGTCTCCCAAACAAAAAGAGCCCTGGTCCAGACAGGTTCAGTGCAGAATTCTATCAGACATTCATAGAAGACCTCATACCAATACTATCCAAACTATCCCACAAATTTCAAACAGATGGAGCACTACCGAATTCCTTCTATGAAGCCACAATTACTCTTATACCTAAACCAAACAAAGACCCAACAAAGAAAGAGAACTTCACACCAATTTCCCTTATGAATATTGACACAAAAATACTCAATAAAATTCTGGCAAACAGAATCCAAGAGCACATCAAAATAATTATCCACCATGATCAAGTAGGCTTCATCCCAGTCATGCAGGATGGTTTAATATATGGAAAACCATCAACGTAATCCATTATGTAAACAAACTGAAAGAACAAAACCACATGATCATTTCATTAGATGCTGAGAAGGCATTTGACAAAATTCAACACCCCTTCATGATATACCCAAAATATGCCCCAACATATAACAAAGACACATGCTCCACTATGTTCATAGCAACCTTATTTATAATAGCCAGAAGCTGGAAAGAACCCAGATGCCCTTCAACAGAGGAATGGATACAGAAAATGTGGTACATCTACACAATGGAATATTACTCAGCTATCAAAAACAATGACTTTATGAAATTCATAGACAAATGGATGGAACTGGAAAATATCATCCTGGGTGTGGTAACCCAATCACAGAAAAACACACATGGTATGCACTCATTGATAATTGGCTATTAGCCCAAATGCTTGAATTACCCTAGATGCACAGAACACATGAAACTCAAGAAGGATGACCAAAATTCTGATGCTTCACTCCTCCTTTCAAAGGGGAACACGATACCCTTGGCAGGGAATAGGGAGGCAAAGTTTAGAACAACGGCAGAAGGAACACCCATTCAGAGCCTGCCCCACATGTGGCCCATACATATACAGTCACCAAACTAGATAAGATAGATGAAGCAAAGAAGTGCAAGCTGACAGGAGCCGGATGTAGATCTCTCCTGAGAGACACAGCCAGAATACAGCAAATACATAGGTGAATGCCAGCAGCAAGCCACTGAACTGAGAACGGGACCCTTGTTGAGGTAATCAGAGAAAGGACTGGAAGAGCTTGAAGGGGCTTGAGATCCCATATGAACAACATTACCAAGCAACCAGAGCTTCCAGGGACTAAGCCACTACCCAAAGACCCTGACCCTGGCTTCCAACCTCATAGGTAGCAATGAATAGCCTAGTAAGACCACCAGTGGAAGGGGAACCCCTTGGTCCTGCCAAGACTGAACACTTAGTGAACGTGATTGTTGGGGGGAGGTTGGTAATGGGTGGAGGATGGGGAGGGGATGATCAAAGAGAAGGATAGGGGGAAGGGTTAGGGGGATGTTGGCCTGGAATCCATGAAGGGGAATAACAATTGAAATGTAAATAAGAAATACTCAAGTTAATAAAGATAAAAAAACAACTTTGGGTCAAATTTTTCTGAAGATTAACTTACAACTATTATGGTAGAGATCTTGGATATATGGAGGAGTAGCACAAATATTATGATGACTTTTCTTGAGAAAGAATTAGTTTTCTTATATATGTTGGAGTGTGTGTGTATGTCTGTGCATGTGTGTGTGTGTCTGTTTGTGTGTCTCTGTGTGTGTGTGTTTATGATGTATGTGATTTTTTTCTTTGAACTCAAAATCATTTATAATGATTTATCTTTTTTTCTTTTTCACATTAAAGACTTCTTTCTTCCTTCCCCAGTCTTTGCTCTTTCTTTCCTTCATCCCTGCTTTGCTTATAAATATGTTACACTCTAATGTTTCAACTTTCTAATCATTCATTTTGATTTTTCAGTTATATGTTCCCTGTCACTTCTCATAAGATAAGTATAAACACACAGGACCTCCTCTGTCTCTGAATCCTTTCTTATGGTAAATGAGTGGAGATGAAACAAAGTACTATAGCTTGCCAATTATCAGATGATGCAATATGTAGTTTTCATCTTGGTCTGGCCTTCTCTTTCTGTGTGCTGGTGTATATGTCTGTGTTTATGTGGCTGTATACTTACCCATAATCACCCATAGAAGGCGAGAGGAGGACTTTTGACAGCTCAGGTGTTCCCTATTACTCCCTCCCTCAATTACTTCCTCCCTCAGTCACTAGATGTACCATGTCTCACGAAAACTGAGACAAAGCTGATGGTCTACAAGTTTCCACGATCCTCCTGTTTGATTCCCCCATAATATTGGGAAGAAGGGCATACAGGTACATAGATACAAATTCAAGGGTTTTGCTTTTGGTGGGGAGTGGTGTTTGGGATTTGAGGTCAGGTCTTTATGCTTTTGTGTCCACTGCAACCCCAACCTCTTTTGATTTATTTAGAAAACGTCACAAGGAGCTCACTAGAAAGGGTTATTTAGACAAGAACTGAGACTCTTACAAGGCTTTGAAAGCCTCCACCTTCCTTCCTGCAGTTACAGAATCAGGCTAAGAAATATTCAGAGCAGTACTGAAGAAGCTGTTTAACAATGCTACTCTCTGGAGAGAGCTGATTTGCTTCCTTATAAGATACTCATCACTTGCAGCTAAGCACCTTCCATTTTCCTGGCCACAGAAAGTACACAGGAGAAGAAAAGTTTGTCACCTCTCATGTTTTCAGAGTCTAGACTCGAGGTTGTATGGATTAAGCAAGCGTCCGACAAGTAAGCGATATTCCCAGTTCCAAAATTTTTAATTTTAGCCTAAGTTTGGGGTCAATTGTGATGTATTAGTAACAGACTCTATAATACAAACTACTATAAGTAACATATTCATGTGATAAAACTGTCATGGAAAACAAATGAGCTAAGAGTGATCCTTCAGAGCCCAAGAACAGCAAGTTCTTTGAATAGAGTGGAGTTTTGTGGCTTTGTGAGAAGATAGCTGCTGTGGAGAACAAGAAATTACTTCTTTACCTTTTAGTTTATTTCCTAATTACAAAACATTCATCAGTGAGTCTACCTGTCCATATGGCACGTCTGGCGGCTCTATGGCCACTGTGAACGGGAGTGCCATGAACTAGGTGGTTTTCCATCTAAATTAAAACATTATGATAGCATTTTTCTCTTTAAGAATCAATTCATCAAACTCCAAGAGTTTTGGCGAAGCTTCAGATAATAGGTAAGTGTCTGTGAAGAAAGCAAGAGTTCTTTGTTGACAGATGTCGCTGGCAGCATATGCTCAGGGCCATGAAGCCACACAGACTCAAGAGAGACCAAGGCAGGAGCAAACTCCATGAAAGTTGATGATAAGACAGCAGTATCATTAGCAGGAGCTAATGACTGGAGACTTCAGAAGTCACACCAGGCATGTTTTCAGTGTTTATTACTCTAGAAAGATGTGATCCAATCATCATGGTTAGTTCATCGCTTAAAATGGAAGGCAAAATTAATTTTGAAATTTGCATTTTTGTAACATGTTATAAATCACATAGAAATGTTTTCATTCTCTGTTTTTTTAATTGGAGTTTGTAGAATTCTGAAAACTGCTATAAACTATGTTTAACACATATGCACTCACATATGCTATATGCTTTGGGAATGTATATATTGAAAAGACATAATCCTCAAACAAATGTATTTACAAGTATTACTCTGGAATGGTTGACAAAAGTTGATGTATGAAATTTCACTTTCCATATATTCTCCAAAGCTGATTTTGGTTTTCTTATTGAAAACTGTGTGTTCTCGACACATGGTATACTATGTTTGCTAACCTTTCTCCAGTGTCTGACATAGTGCTTTATAGAACTTCAGCCAAAACATGTGCTCTAGATTGCCAGAAGAACCAAACTGGAAGGTGTTGAGTGGTAAATTAAATTCAGGTTTCAAAACCTTCCTGCTCTATTTTAAATACATAAAAATTGTTAGAAAAATCAATCTTCAAGGGAAAGAACTTCCCTTGAATTTGAGGCACATGGTAGGGTTCTTTTTATGGTGGTCAATAGGGATACTAACTGGCTTGGATGTTCTGAAATACTTTCATCAAAAGCAAAGTATAAGGGATGGTGGTTGTAGCAGAGTGGGTGGAGGAAAAGGAAGACAAGGAGAAAGAAGAGTTTCTTCAATGGTGAAAGGTTTATGTTCCTGATATCTAAGAAACTTTCTAATGAGCAGGAACTGTTTTCTCAGTGAGGCAATGGAAACTGATTTGTCAACACTCAACCACACACTTTTGCAAAGCTCCGCTGGGTCATAGCCTGATTTCTTCAAATGGCAATATTGATCCTTTCTTCTGGAATTCAGGTAGAGGTAATTACAAATTAATCAAAATGATTAACTTCAGAAATCCTTCGGCCTATGAATCACTTTAATAGATGTCATGGGCAGCCCGAGGGAGTATTTTAGGTCAGGTTTTATTTGATGCTAAAAATACACAGGAAGTTAGAAACTAGAAATGTACTCAGCTAAAATATTGCAACTACTTTTGGGTCTAGAATATTGGTAACATTCACAGGCTTCCTCCATTGCACACAGGAGACATTGATAAAATAAATTTGCTACTGTAAATAAAAAATGTTATTCTTAATGTAAAAGTATAAAGAAACATATGTCAACATTTTAGAAAAATGAGTCTTAGGGAGGCAGGATAACTCAGCAGCTGAACATGCTCGCCTTTGAGCCTGATGACCTAAATTCCATCCCCTTGTCCCACATGATGGAAGGAGGTAACTGGCTCCTGTAAGTTGCTATTTAACCTTCACCTGTGTACCTGTGACAAAATACACACAAAATACATAAATTACAGTAAAAATTTAAAAAAACAGTTTTCAAAACCACCCATTTGGATACATAATTTGAATTATCACAAAATGTTTGTAATACTCAAAGTTTAAGTAACTTTTCCTGATAAATTATAGACATGTGCTGAACCATAGTCTGTTTTATGTCAATGCATAAGTAAATTGGAGCTTGATACAAATATATAAGTTTATAAATGAATACAAACATAAAAAATTATAGGTCCCATGGAGTGGGAGATTCAGGTCAAGTCTAGCAGCAGATGAGTTTTAATCAGCTCCATAAATTACTCCAGTTCAGGGCTGTATAGTACCAATTAAGAGGAATGTACGCTCAAAGACAATGTTTGTAAACTGTTCAAACCTTTGCACTGAAAAGCTTTCCAAAAATCTAAAGTGCTTAATATTTCTAAAGCAAAGCTTATGTCAGGGTTTAATTTTAGGATCAGTGAATTAAACCCAAATCTTGAATTTCATAATTGTAAGAGAGGCCATTTTAGATGTTGAGAAATTGGAAAAGCAGTCTGGGTATTTTGGGTGATTAGCATTTTGAACTATGTATTTATATCTATGAATAATCTAAAGCAAAACGAAGAACTAGTGTTTCAGAAATTCCTATCCAAGTAGGAATTATTCATCAATAACCACATTTTCTAAAAGCTCTCTTGTTTGAGTTCTATGCACAATGGTTTAAAGGGTAAAATTTTTTGAAGTTCTGTTAAAAGAAATATTAAAGAAGAACAATTTTGAGACATGAAATCCATGACAAGTTTTCAATCCTTGATGAGAAATACTCATTTTCAGACAAAAACTCTGGATAATGTATGATCTGTTTAAACACCTCAGAAAATAATCCATGTAGATTAGCAGCCGCTTCTTTGTAAAAAAAAAAATCCCTGTTGGAATTCCTGAAGATTTAGGGAGTTCTAATGGAAGGCAGGTTGAGGTTAAAGCCTCCAACTCAGAAGCCTCCGAGAGTCCTTGGAAAAGAATCAATGTAAAATACCCTCCTCTTTCCACACCCATAAGCAGCATGAATGCTCAGGAGAGAACCCAATGGGGATTCCAAAAAGTCACTCAGACAAGCTAAGCAGCCCAAAATGGATACTGGGCAGCTTGAAATGAACTGTCCCTAAGCTGGGCAATGAGCTCAGGGATCCCAGCTTTTGTGATTTGACACTCACGCTGAGATGTGATTTCAGCGATAACCTTTGAGCCCTGCTCCTATAAGTAAACCTAGTAAGTTCACTGGTTCACCAAACTGGACATTGGTGCTACTTTACTTTGGTCTGCCCTTCGTTTTCTCCGTGAGAACTTTTGAAATGTGTCTGTTAACATCTCCTCAGAAATAGCATCAGAAAACAGTCTATCACATGTAGCCACTTGTAAGTGCTTCTCTTTTGAAGTCTTTTAATTAATGCCTTGGTTTACTGTTGTTTCTCCATCTACAGCCTTTTTTCTTTCTGGTTTCAAGGTAACCATGGAGTGTCTATTGGTTTGGCCATAATATAACCGTGAGAATCTTACAATCAGCTCAACACCACAAGGCAAATTTCTCAGCAGAAAGATTTATTTGCTCCAAAGGAACCGAGGGCAAGGAGAAGGGACCAAGATAGGGGAAAGAGATCAAAGAAGAGCAGAGAAAGGGAAGGACAAGTGAGAGGGGAAGGGGTTTTTATCCTCGAGAGACTAAGGACAGTCTCTGGATAGAGAATAGGCAGAGGTGGCCTATAGACAAACGGTGGTTCATAAATGCAAATGGACAAACCTCTGGTTGAGATGAGGCATTTAGTTTTAGGTGACAATTTTGATTTGGTGAGCCAAGAGGATTTTGATTGCTAGACATCAATACTTTGAAAGCTGGACCTTGGTAGTCAGGGTCAGGAGGAGTAAGTGGCCAAATTAGGGAAGAACCTTGGGGGCTAGCTACATTTAGGAATGTAACCTAACAGGTTTTAGCAAAGCAGAGGGAATGGGGGAGAAAAGCAAGGCCTGTCAAAGCCATATTTGCCACACTCGGGCTGGCCTGGCTCCCTTCAATAACTCCAGTGATTCAGGATCAAGGTGTGAGATCTTCAGAAAATTATATGTTACGCCAATTCAGCCCTTGGCAATGAAATTAAGATGAAATTAAGATAATTATAAGAGACTGCTAGGGACTTCTTGCATTGAAGACATATAAATGACAGCTTTTCTGAGGCTCAAGACTTTCCTGCATCCAGAAGCCTCTGCCATCTTGCAGACCTTCATGTTCTTAGTCATAGTAATCTTGCCTTGACAGACTTCTGACTTCAGTCTTGAACAAACTGCTCCTTTTTGTTATTCTCCTCCACTTCCTCTTCCTCCTCCTCCTTTTCCTCCTTCTCTGTCTTCTCTTATTCTGTGTCATTGAGTTTTGTTTGTCATTAACTTGAGGCACAGTGCTCTATGACTCCTTGTTTATTCAGTTGTGCTTGTCAACTTTTCTTTTGTTCAACAGAACCCAAATCTATAGTATTGTTCCACAAAACACAAATTACAACAATTTAAGACCCATTGAGTGTTCTTTTTCAGCCTGTGTGTGAATAATCGGGGCTCTCAATATCAGTGTTTGGTACTTTTTATACATAATCTGCATTCTATGTTGGTAAATTATATAACTTACTACTTCTTAAAATAGTAATAATAATTTAAAAACTATTCAATACACACTGGTTTCTAGTCTCATCAATATTTTGGTGATTATTTTCTGGGTCAAATATCTTATTTCTATAAGTTAGTATTTTCATTAATCTCTACTCTGTTGGGTGAAGGGAAGGAAGAATGTAGATCTCTTTATTCCACAACAAAGAGAATTCCTTAATTTCCTTGTCTATCTAATTTGCTCCATTCCAGTTAATAAAAGAGGAGTCTGCTATAACTCTGGATATAGCAAGAAAGAATTGGTTTGATTACTTAAAAATGTGATATCCTTACATACTTTCTAAACTTCCAGAAATAAACAAGGATGACTTATATTTTGCTCTTCTTTGTGAGTTAGGGCATTGCTTTTCTACTATCCACATAGACAAACAAGTGCAGAACCTCAGTAGCATTTCATCAGTAGGCATCAGTGTTCACATTTTTGAGGCCAGTAGGTTTAGGAACCCATGCTCTTGGGGGTGGTTTTCCACAGGTGGCATCAGTTGAATGTTGGCTGAGCCAGAGTGACCTTGGCTAGGGTGAATCAAACACCTGCCACTCAGCTCATACACTAGCGTGTATTGACGTGCTCTGAATCTAACTTATCTTCCTCCTAGGAACTCAGGCTAGATTAGGTCTATGTTTTTATGACAGTAGCAGAGGACAGGAACAAAAAAGCCCTCAGGTTCTAGCTTCCTTCAAGGATCTCCATGCAGCATACATGCCCACACCAGGATGGGTAAAAGCAAGCTACAGGGCCATCTAGTAGCTGAGTGGTCAAGTGCTCCAACAATACATGGTAAAATTCCAGATGCAGAGAGAGGAATTGACTATGAATGTATTCAGGTACCACATTCATTGTATACATGAACAAATACATTTGAGAAGTAGACATTGAATGCCCAAAGAGTATAACATTTTCAGAAACAATATTGTAGTAATATTGCCATTTGGACGTCTTGTCCCAAATGTGAAGTCAGAACTACTGTGAATGGTTGGTCTAGAAGCACAGCCGAAGACAAAAAAAAAGAGTTTAGCTAACCGATTTTGAGTAAAGACTGAAAATCATCCATGTTTTCATGTTGGCTCTCTATTCAAAAGAGATGAGTGTGTCACCTGTCTTCTGTTGGATTGACAAAGATGGTCAAAAGGTAATAATGGACATGGCTTCAGAGCTCTTTGATATCCTACAAACTTCCAGATTGGGGTATTTCCAAAGGTTCAGTGTCATTGTATGTAAATTTATTCTTGTTAAGGAGTTATTAAATATTTTCAATTTAGAGTACCTTATATATGTATGTATGCTTATTTTCTTCAAAAATTGTAGTCAATAAAGGACCAAACTTTCATAATTGAATTTTGAAATGGTTTCTTCAAAATGATTTTGTTTGAGCTGGAGAAATGACTCAGAACTTTAGAGCTCTGACTGCTCTTGCAGAGGACCATGGTTCAATTGGGAGCATCCACACAGCAACATACCAGTGTCTGTAAGTTCAGTGTCTGTGAATCCAATGCCTTCCCTTGGCCCTCAAAGGCACTGCACATATGTAGGGAACACAGGCATACCTACAGTCATTCCTACACCTAAAAATAAAAATAAATATTTTTTTAAAAATGCTCTTATATTTCAGCAAATTTAAAAGAGAAGTAATTGAGAACATAAATTGCTGTCCTTGTAAACCACAGAGACTAAAGGGACTGCCACTATTGTGCCTAAATTAGAGTGTATATTCATGAGTTTGAACTATCATAGTAGACTCAACATACTTTTGGGTTATCTAGGTTTATTATTGAATTTATTTTAAATGAAACAATATATAATTCTTATTTTGGCATAAAGCACAATACAATGACAAAAGCCTGGGGAGAAGCAAATATGTAAAATGTATTATCAATTCTATTTTTTGAAATTAAATAAAATTTTACTATCTGGATTATATTTTAATAATATTTTATTCTGCATTTAAAAATGTCATACAGTATATTTTTTACCATATTTCTCTCAGCTACTGCTCCAACTCCCTACTCATTCAATTTCATATTTTTCTCTTGAATTTTAATTGAATAATTATTTTTTATTTTATTTTATTTATTATAAAAATATTTTTGCCACAACATATTTAATAAAATATTGAGAGATAGAGAAAGTTCCTCATGTTCCTCAGAGATAACTGAATTATTGATGTTAGTAATGATAATTTTATATTAGTTTTGTACAGAAATGCTGATATAGCACTGCCACAGACTCCATGCAATCTAGGTAACAGATTAGTGACTCCCCAGCACCATAGATACCTCCACTGGATTCATACGACTGTAATTCAACTGCTCTGGACTAGAAAGAATTACAAGAGCTGAAGGGGCTTGAAACCCCATAAGAACAACAGTGCCAACCAACCAGAGCTTCCTGGGACTAAACCACTCTCCAATGACCGACTATACATGACTCCAGCTGCATATGTAGCACAGGATGGACTTGTTGGGTACCAGTGGAAGGAGAAGCCCTTGGTCCAGCCATGGATGGACACCCCAATGTAGGGGAATGTCAGGGGTGGTGGTGGGAAGGGTGGTGGATGGGGAGGGGAACAACCTTATAGAAGAAGGAGAGGGGGAGGGGATGGGGACTTATGTCCGGGAAACCAGGAAAGGGAATAACATTTGAAGTGTAAATAAAAAATCCAATAAAAGAAAAAAAGGTAGTAAGAAGACCAGAAGTTGAAGATCTTCCTCAGTTATACTGAATTTGAGGCCAGCAAGGGTTTTGGGAGACCCTGACTAAAAAGAAATAAAAGAAAATTAAAGGAAAAATTGTAGGCTTTTGTTATGTGATATTTTGATTCTAAGGTTTTAGGTTGATTATTCTCTAACTTATATTCAAATTGATTCTTAAAGTTAATAAGTTTTGGAAATTAAATAAAAGTTAGAATATCATTTTGGTATGATATACTGTGAAAAGACCATCAAGTTATAAAAGTATTGAGTTGATCAAGCTGTGAAATATGACATCTGTTGATGGCCTTTCTTCAGAGGAGAGAATTCTGTATAATAATATCAATGATCTTAATTTGTTTGCTACACTAAGCTACATAATGCCATAAAAGCTCACACAGGCATTGTTTAGATTAAGTGGAGATGTATTAATTTCATTTGATTTCTGAAATTAAAAGTGAATCTTCAAAACCTAGGTTATGTATCTTGCATTCATATAAAAAAATAACTAAAAATCTTCATAGAGTTAGAGAAAGCCTTCAAAGTGAAGAAAATTTAAGCAGAAAGAGTAAAGAGGAGCCTTAAGGATTTGACTTTTTAAAAGTCAAATATGAGAAAACATTTTTTTATGTATGTGAGTGTACTAAAACACACTTGGCAAATTTTCCAAAAACTTGCAAAACAAGGAAATATATTCAGGAGAACACTGCACAATAATTAGTGGATCTATTAGGAATGCCAATATCTAATAACAACCCCAGAAAAATAAGGCAAAAAAAGAAAGAAATTAAAAATACTTTAAATGGTGTACATTTACAATAACTTAATGATGGTTTCCAGAAGGCCCAAAAGATTTTTGTAAGAAGTGACTTTTTAAAAAATATATTTTACTCACGTTTAGTTTTTATTAAATAAAAACAGTAGATATGGGGCTGGGGATTTAGCTCAGTGGTAGAGCGCTTACCTAGGAACCGCAAGGCCCTGGGTTCGGTCCCAGCTCCGAAAAAAAAAACCAAAAAAACAGTAGATATAAGCAACTATAAGTTGAATCCATATATGAGAATATATAATAAATCTTTGATTATAACAGCATATTTCAGTGTTTTATCATGCACTAAGTATATTTTTATAATCTCTCTTCCAGAGATAAGTAGTGATTCTTAAATCATTTTTATCTACAAAATGCTGAGTTCTGTCATAGCATCTTCATATGCATATTTCATTATCCTTTGCTCTTTTTAAATTTAAAATTGCCCATACAATTTTAAAATTTCATAAGAGTAAAGTAAAATTCTTAAATTCTTAGAGATAAAAGGCAACACATTTCACCTATGAAAACAAAAACAAATTAAGATAAAATGTGCCTGCAGATCATTCACGGGATCTGGAAAAAGATGTCTTCAACTATCTGAACTGTAAACATACATGAAAGCCAAAGAAGAGACATCTAGACATTCATGGTCTGCATGCATATACATAGTATTCATCTCATGAATAAGAACAATAAAAGAAACCATGGAGTAATAAGTAAGAAAAGTGGGACTTTCTCTATGGAAGGAGACTTAAGTTTGTAGTCTAGAAAAGGGTATCTCAGGATAGCCACAGAATACTGAATAGAGAGAGCAGGTAGTTTTATTCATGCTACCAGTGGAAGACAGAGGACTTCAAGAGTCTCCACAAAATATCCAAAATGAATCTCATAAATCCATCCAGATTATGATGAGATTGAATCATAGGGTGAGAGAGAATGTTTGAGGGTGAATTGATAATCACCCAATTGAAGAGATGCCACATTGAATCTGAACTTTCACAAGCATGAAAAGCTGAGCAAATCATGAAATATCAATATCATCCCATTAGAATAGATCTCTCCTGAGAAACACATCCAGAGCATGTCCAATACAGAGCTCAATGCTAGCAGCAAACCACTGAACTGAAAACAGGACCCTGTATAGGGGAACTAAAGGAAGGATTAAAAGAGTTGAAGGGACTTGCCACCCCGTAAGAACAACAATGCAAACCAACCAGAGCTTCCAGGGACTAAACCACTGCCGAAAGACTATACTGACTTTGATCCATGACTCCAACCGCATATGTAGCAGATAATAGCCTTGTTGGGGCACCAGTGGAAGGGGAACCCCTTGGTCCTGCCAAGGTTGGACCCCCAGTGCAGGGGAATGTTGGAGTTGGGGGTAAGGGACATGGATGGGGGGAACGTCCATATTGGGGAGGGGGTAGGGATGTGGCTTATGGACAGGAAACCGGGAAAGGGAATACCATTTGAAATGTAAGTAAAGAAATATATCTAATAAAAAATTTAAAAAAGAATATCAGATATTGTTTATATATAAAAGATGCTGACACACTTTAAAATGCAAGTAATACAAACTCTATATGAACTACTATATAATTCTAGTGGAAGAAAATACGTGTGTTTGTGAATGTGTGTGTATGTTGTTTGTATTAATGTGCATATACATGTATTTATATATCTGAATGTTTGTATTTGTATGTGCTAGTATATATGTGTGCATTTGTGCTTATGTATATGTTATGTTTGTATGAATATGTGTGTTTTTATACGTGTTTATGTGTGTGTATGCTTATGCATTTTTTATAGGTGTACCTGCTTTAGTTGGAGGAAAACATGATAATAAAAACCAGTCCATTTCCTAAGTTTTCCTTTGGTAAGAGCATAGACAATGCACATTAGTGAATGAACAATAAAGAATAGAATATACCTGTGGCTTAAAAATACAAGTAGAGGGAACTACTTGAATTGCTGAATGCACCAAGATGGGATTGACAATTTGAAAGAGAGAGGAATAAAAAAAAAGAAATTCTGGTATCTGTGCATAGTTCATGAAACTTGAATCTTTCAGTAATAACAGAATGTAGATAAAAACAAAAATGACTTTTGAAATTCTCCTCTTATTACCCCTTTCTGGCTTCCTGACCTCTACCACTCCTACATTTACTTGGACAAATATATTCTCTAATTGAAACACAATGGCTGGATTTCACATCAAGAAACAAGGAGGGAAGTTTTGTTTAATAAACAAGTGACCTAAAGACAGCACTTGAAGGAGAAGTATGTGGTAACATGAGGGCATGTCTTCAGGGAAACCATCCTTTCCCAGATAAAGAGACCTCCAGAAATGAGTACCATGAATGTAAGCAGAGTGGTTCTGTTCTTGCACACATGCAGAAGCATGACTCTGTTGCATGTTTTCTAACAAGCTCCTCTGAGAAGCTATGAAGGGAGAGAAAAATGATTACTCTATATGTCCAATTGATTTTGCCTCTCTTGTGGAGTGTGTCAAATAAATTGCATTTTTCCTGAGCCCATTTAGGTGGAGTATTATCCTGCTGTGTTCCTTTGGATCCTGTACAGATTTTTGATTGCTGAATTGTAACACTAATCATAATAATTATCTATATAATAAGTTCACAATATGAATTGTTACAGATGGTCACATTTTCTATCACAGAGTAATCAAGCCTATTTGTACAATCTACTTGCTCCCGGATAAAACAAAGAACAACATGCAAGTTTCTGTATATTCATCACACATTGTAAGTGGTAATTTAGGTCTAGTGTATCAGAGAAATGAGATATGATAAGACAAAGTGCTAAAGAACTTTCAACAAAAGCATGTTTGGATTTCAGTAGTAGTTTTACAGATATTATCATTCTATATCCGATTAAATACTAAAGAGCTGTTTTCACACAGTGAGCAATTCTTCTTCCCTATCTATAATCTGAAATTCATTTTGACAGTGGAGGAGAGGTAAATGAATTATAATTCAATATAAAAGCAATATAAATATAAGGTGCTGAAACAGAATGTGGAACATATTTGTGACCTGAACAAAAATGTTTTTCAGGCACTGTCTTCAGCTGGAGGCAGTTTGCATTTTCTGTCCCTTTTACAATTGCTAAGTGAATTTAGTTAAGGAGTTGAATGTGGTTGCCTACACAGTGGGGTAAAAACTATGGCATTGCCTGGATTCTTTACTTGTACATTTTTGTTGCTGACTTTGAAACTTGACTTAACCGTTCTTACCAACATTTTCCCTGGCAATGCCAGGGAAATTTCATTGCAGCAAAGGGAATAAATATTACTTCCCTTTCAACTTTAATTTACGATTTCATCTAAGTCAAAGCAGACTTTTGCTTATGATGGTAAACATACAAAGGTATGCTAGCAAGCCTAGCTGAATGGTCTGTGCTATATATCTGTAAAACTTATGAACAGATGCATATATTAATGTTCATCCATTACTTATGCATATTTATATTGGTATCTGTGTCATGTGCATATATGAAACAAAAGTATTCATTTGAGAAAACAGAGAAGCCATTGATGCATTTTAAATCTAATAGTAAATAACAAAGTTAATAAATTTTCTGCTTCATTTAATTCCTGATAGTTAGCTAAATGACTTTTAAATGTTTGATAATTTAATGTCAATATTATTTTTGCCAGATTTCAAAGGCTGCAGATTGTAGTATATAGCATATATATATAGGTCTCAAAATATCTAAATCTATGTGCTTTTTTCTCTCTTTAGCTTCAAATATGTGCATTTTCCAAAAAAACATTAGTTTTCATCTGTTACATATTAATTTCTGTAGATTTTAATAATAAAAGTTACAGGAACATCCATTTATTCTGTGTTTACCCTCCCAAGTTTTCTGACATGGGTTCTCTGTGAAATATTGACAGTTGTTACAGAATTATATAGATAGTACAAATATCACTCATATTTTCATATTAGGAAGTTGAGAATTAATTCCCCTAATTAATTTGTCCTACCCATGTCTTTATTTTTTTTAATTAAAAAAATATATTTTAATGACATTTGTACGTATCAAGAAGCATTTTGATAGACTTGGGTCAAAATTAGTACTAAATAGAACCAATGTGAACTAGATAGACTTGAATATTTTGGCGGTTGGGCTGGTGAGTTTATTGCTAATTAAATGAGGGAGTGCAGAGCTATTTTATGTTTGGACCCCTTAGAGGATTTATGTGAAGGCTTGCTTGACACAAAGGGTGATGTGGTGGTCAAACTGACCTTGAGGTGCCCTTTTTTTTTAATCTTTATTAACTTAAGTATTTCTTATTTACATTTCGATTGTTATTCCCCTTCCCAGTTTCCCGGCCACCATCCCCCTAACCCCTCCCCCTCCCCTTCTATCTGTGCTTCCCCTCCCCATCCTCCCCCCATTACCGCCCTCCTCCCACACAATCACGTTCACTAGGTGTTCAGTCTTGGCAGGAACAAGGGCTTCCCCTTCCACTGGTGCTCTTACTAGGCTATTCATTGCTACCTATGAGGTTGGAGCCCAGGGTCAGTCCATGTATAGTCTTTGGGTAGTGGCTTAGTCCCTGGAAGCTCTGGTTGGTTGGCATTGTTGTTCATATGGGGTCTCGAGCCCCTTCAAGCTCTTCCAGTCCTTTCTCTGATTCCTTCAACGGGGGTCCCGTTCTCAGTTCAGTGGTTTGCTGCTGGCATTCGCCTCTGTATTTGCTGTATTCTTGCTGTGTCTCTCAGGAGAGACCTACATCCGGCTCCTGTCGGCCTGCACTTCTTTGCTTCATCTATCTTATCTAGTTTGGTGGTTGTATATGTATGAGTCACATGTGGGGCAGGCTCTGAATGGGTGTTCCTTCTGCTTCTGTACTAAACTTTGCCTCCCTATTCCCAGCCAAGGGTATTCTTGTTCCTCTTTTTTTTTTTTTTTTTTATTAACTTGAGTATTTCTTATATACATTTCGAGTGTTATTCCCTTTCCCGGTTTCCGGGCAAACATCCCCCTCCCCCCTCCCCTTCCTTATGGGTGTTCCCCTCCCAACCCTCCCCCCATTGCCGCCCTCCCCCCATAGACTAGTTCACTGTGGGTTCAGTCTTAGCAGGACCCAGGGCTTCCCCTTCCACTGGTGCTCTTACTAGGATATTCATTGCTACCTATGGGGTCAGAGTCCAGGGTCAGTCCATGTATAGTCTTTAGGTAGTGGCTTAGTCCCTGGAAGCTCTGGTTGCTTGGCATTGTTGTACTTTTGGGGTCTCGAGCCCCTTCAAGCTCTTCCAGTTCTTTCTCTGATTCCTTCAATAGGGGACCTATTCTCAGTTCAGTGGTTTGCTGCTGGCATTCGCCTCTATATTTGCTGTATTCTGGCTGTGTCTCTCAGGAGCGATCTACATCCGGCTCCTGTCGGTCTGCACTTCTTTGCTTCATCCATCTTGTCTAATTGGGTGGCTGTATATGTATGGGCCACATGTGGGGCAGGCTCTGAATGGGTGTTCCTTCAGTCTCTGTTTTAATCTTTGCCTCTCCCTTCCCTGCCAAGGGTATTCTTTTTCCTCTTTTAAAGAAGGAGTGAAGCATTCACATTTTGATCATCCGTCTTGAGTTTCATTTGTTCTAGGCATCTAGGGTAATTCAAGCATTTGGGCTAATAGCCACTTATCAATGAGTGCATACCATGTATATCTTTCTGTGATTGGGTTACCTCACTCAGGATGACATTTTCCAGTTCCAACCATTTGCCTATGAATTTCATAAAGTCATTGTTTTTGATAGCTGAGTAATATTCCATTGTGTAGATGTTCCACATTTTCTGTATTCATTCCTCTGTTGAAGGGCATCTGGGTTCTTTCCAGCTTCTGGCTATTATAAATAAGCCTGCTATGAATATAGTGGAGCACGTGTCTTTGTTATATGTTTACCTATGTCTTTAAAAAAGCCAAAGTGTCTATCTTCTCATTCCAAGGTCAGAGATCTTCCACATAGCTCTTTTCAGGAAAGTGTTCAAGAGTCTTATGGTCATGGGTTTAGATCTACAATCATCTAATATTTCCTTTATAGCTGAATTTACTGGCATGCAAATACAGAATGGAATTTGTCAATGATGCACTCACATAGTAATGATAAAAGCAGCAAGATGGTAAAACTCTTTGAAAGAATATTTCAGAACATCGGTATGTGAACATCCTTAAAGGATTTAATGTAAGTTATTGAGAGGGGGCTAAGAGTAAAGTGCTTTGCATAATGCAGGAAGAACTCAGCTTATTTCCTGTACCCATTTAAAAGGGCCAATCATGGTGGCACATGCCTGTTATCCCAGATTTGAGTCACAATATAATTTCTGGAGCTTGTTGGGCAGACAGTCCAACAACAAAAATAGGTAAGATCCAGGTTCAATGGAAGACACTACTTTTATAAAAAGCTGATGAGTGATAGAAGATACCTGATGTTGACCACGGGCTTCCACATACACCTGTAAACAATTGTACAAACATGCATGAGCATACAATAATAAACAAAGGCTAAATGTATAACTGGCAAAGCAGCAGAAACTATATCCTGGAGGCTATCAGGTCTAAGGAATATCCTATCTTTACCAGATGACAGTAATATATGTAGCTTCTGATAATTGAGATTTTAATTGATACTAAAAGGCAAATAAAGTGCAATCTTCCATTACATAACCTTTGCCCAAATTCACAGAGAGTGTCCTGTGCTTTCTTGATCCATTTCCCTGCTTTGGTCACTTTCTTTTATAGAATTATCATCCCCAACTTCTGACATCCTTCTTGTGGCCCTGATGTCATCAACACCCTGATGTTTCATTATTATTCATTATTTCCATATAGGCCCTACAGTTGGTAGAAGCTAAGGTGAGGGACAGAATCTCAGCTCTGTGGTGCTTTCGGAAGCAGCTTGGAAAATTGTTTTTGAGACCTCTATTCAGGCCAAGCCAGGGTTCTTAACTCCACTGTAAAAAGAATTTCAAGAGAAAACAGTAAGAAGCAGACTTGGTGTTTACTTAGAGCTTTTAAAATAGGTTGAAGCAATGTAGGTTCATGAAAGAGAAGCCTACTGGAAAATAAAACACAGGTAAGTATGGAGCTTGAGTTTGCTGACAGTCATGTACATTGAAGCAGAAGCCAGGTGTACAGTTTTGGTAGCTCCTAAGTTATACTGTTTAAAGTGTTCTATTGGCAACATTTCCTACTTCTCTTTCTAGCTTTTAGATAAAAGAGATCCTAGAGTGGTTTTTGAGATCACTTGGGTAGAATTACATCTGATATAATAAAGTCAGAGTTTGCCTGCACACAGGATTAAGACTCTTGCTATGAAAGAAGTTATTTCATGAATTCTTAAAAAAATTGAGAATCTAGAGCTAGGAAAAAGAAATTCCATACTTGGTAACAAATTTAAGAAACAAACATGATTCCAGGTTATTATAAAATTGTTATTTGAAATCCATATACATAAATAATCCTGATCCTCTGTATGCATCTTGTTAGTTGTGCTAGAATTTTTGACTCATATATTAAAAGTTTTTAGCTGTATTATAGAGTGAGGATTCTCTTGCTTCCCCAACCCCACTAGTTTTCCATTTCTATCTTGTCTCCTCTTATGTGATATCTCACCCTACATGCAAGCAGTATTAAGTTATTATAGGTTAAATTTATAATTTTCCTTTAGCATGTTTTGAACCTGTTCAAATTCAACAACTTTCAATTTTAAAAGGGAAAAATTTAAACTCATTGTTACTTTGAATGCTGATCATATACTCTGGTTTTATCTTATATTTTTGAATTAAGCAGGAATCTTTAAGCATACTGTAAATGTAGTTGAAAGGTAGCAAAATCTTGGCCTTTCATCTTCTCTTCCATGATTTCTCTTTCATAGTCCACCGCCATTCTGAGAACAGAGTATGCTTCTTCCTCAGATCTCTGTTTAGGGAAACATTTCGTTCACTGTGCTTCACAATAAATCTGAACGGAGAAAGTTTGAACAAACAATGTGATTCCATGTCTTACTTGAAGAGTATACAGCTCTAGACTCTTCAATGTGAGTTCATCATCATTTTTAGTATTTTAAAGCTCTTTCATACCAGTTATAAGTGAAAAATGCCTTCGTTCTTTAAGAAAGTATAAGTATCTGGGTTGCTCCAATATTGTTTCACAAAGTTAGTATCCAGACCTTTGTGTGTATATTATACTGCAAGTGAGTCTTATGGCTTTGGTTACAAACTTTGTTTATGCTTCCGCACTTCCTATTTTCATGTATTTAAATGTGCATGGTTCTTTGGGAAAAATGGCACAAGTACTTATGAGCATTCTCTTGTGGCAAGATAGCACCCAAAACTAAACATTAACTGGAAGAAAAACTCCTCCTAGAACATGTCAAGATGATATATATAAAAGGTGGTTGGTTCTGTGGCAGCAAGCTGGAAACATGACGGTTCTGGATGCATTAGCTGATGATCCCTGGCCCTGAGATGTCTTAATTCAGACCCTCTATAGCTCACAGTCATGGTTAGCAGGGTGCTGTGCCTTAGAACTAGTAGTTCTTTGGTGGTGCTGATATGAATTCTTGATCCTTTTAAACATGTGCTACATATTTACATTATACTATCTCCGGAAGGTGATAGAAAATTTTTCCAAAAGAAGATGAGAATGAAATCGTTCACAAGCAGATGCTGCAGCTACAGTTGTACTTTTGTGTTTTGCGGTATAATGCATGTCCTTAACACAAATCCCATTTTTCACATAATGTAATAACAACTGCTGTAATACAGTGATTGGTATTATAGAAAGTACTGTGAGAGAAATGCTGTTATTATGAAAATCCTATTAGCAAGTCTCAGTGTGCTGTACATGCAGGGCAGATTTATTAACATACCCTCTGTAGTCACTTTGCTGAAAACAGTTTTACCAGCTATGAAATACAATATAATAATGTCATTAATAAATGTGTCTAATTGCAGTCTATAAAAGTGAAGCATTGAATAGCTTGAAATGGCTTCTCTGAATGTTGAGATTATTTCAAGTAGATGTGATGAGGAAGGGATATGCCACACACCCCATTTTTATGCCGTCACGTGTCAAGTAATAGATGTTTTAAGTGCACAGTAAGTTAGACTAATGAGAAAATGTTGGGTCTCTTATAAAAAGCTGTCAGTAGATGGCAATGTGACTGTTTCATACATTATTTTTATACCGTATGATTGAAAAGCTGGAGATCTTTCAATTCACATTTGCTACCACCCCCCCGAAAAAAGAGTACCAAAAGCTGTTTTAGACTACTCTTTGAATAATTGATAGTGACAAATGAAAAGCCATGCCTAGAATTTCCTAAGTGATTAGGGTTATTTTAATTTTTCAGTCGTCAGGGTTGAATAAATATAATGTTACAAACTATACAACCAATAACCAGAGAGCATAGAGTGTTTCAAGCTGCAGAACTTTGAGAATACACCCATTGGTTCCTCAGTTAAGCATCACAGCCAGCAATAGCCCCTTGGTGCCTTATTTATTACTGGGGTCAGAGGTATGAGCATTCATTGAAAATCATCTTTATAAGTTTTACTTTTTTCCATCTTTCCCACATTATTCTGTCAGAAGAACAGCTGTTATTCTTACTGATGTTTATATAAACATATAACCTGCATATAGTGTATTATGTTGTAATATCAAATAAACTCAAAAACTTAAAAGCAGGTTATGCAGTATGCATCTGTTGTAAGTGTCAATGACTTTTGAATTCAATGTGAGTTACAAAACCCAGGGAATAATGGTTTGGAGTTTGGAGAGAAACTGGGACGGAGTTTCAGCTGCTAGACCATGAAAATTATATGAATGAGAGAAATATAATAAACTTTTGAGAAATTCTAGCAGCAAATACAAAGATTTTGTTCTACTCAATAATTTGTTTACTATATCTAACTTGTGTTTTCCTAGTGACTAGTCACCTAGGAAGGTTGAGAACAACTGCCTTAAGAAGTGAGAACTAATCCTTTTGTCACCTATGGGAAACCTATTAAACAATTCTCATTGTCGTTTTATCTCTCAGGTGAGGATAAATAACTTATCAACATATTTGAGAGATTTACATCTATTTATACATCTCTCTTCCTTGATGAGATTTGCAAGTTTCCACTCACCTTATCCATTTAGCCATGTGAAGAGTCAGCAATGTGGTGGGAAGTCCTGGAAATTTACTCATTCTAAGATCCTTGAGAAATAATTTATGTCACTCAAAAATGCAGAAATCTTGCAGTTCAGATCTCAGGAGGTGGGAGTTTTAAAATGTATTCTTTTTCTTTTAATAACTTCTTAGGGCAAATCTTTAATGTAGTCATGAAAAAATCCACAAAACACTAATAATCTTTCACTTTGTATTTAAATATTTGGTAAACACAATCAACTTTAGTGCTGTTTAAAGCAAATATAGAATCCCCTATAAAATAAATTCAAATTCACATCTATTCAGCAATGAAGGAAACAAAAAACTCATGTGAACTCTTGCTTTTGTATTTAATATCATTAGATCTTTTCAATGATAGCTTTTAGATAATTCTCAGTTGTTTATTGTAAGGATAAAATACAAGAGGCTTGATTTTCTCGATTAAGAATATCAAATTTTCCCCCTTTTGTTTCAGAGTATTTTATCATACAAAATGCATACTTACATTTTTACCCATTTAAAATGTGCTTAAACCATTTTGTAGAAAAAATAGGCATCTGAAAACTGACTTTTCAACACTGATGGTTCTGGAAATAGGAATGAAGGTTCTAGTTGGGCATCAACTTCAGAGATAATGATGCAAGTACATTTTCAACAACAGAAGAAGCTTATGAGGTGTAAGCAAAAAGCAGCCTGTGATGTTTGGGAAAGGATGTCTATGTGAACTCTTTGGTCAACCTCCCAACATTCATGGCAATGAGAGTTTTACTAAGTGATATAAGATATTAAATTGGGAAATTGTTGGTTTCTTGTTTCTGAAAGTTTCTTTGAGAGTTACCAGAGGAGGAAAATAATTAATTATCACCCAGATTCAAGCCCTGTAACCTACAACAGTAGCCTACATCAGAGACCCATTGATACAATAGTAGCACAAATACTGTGGGAGTAGTCAACCACTTTTTGATTGTATTTACCACTCACTCATTAAAATAGAGTCAATACCTGGCACTGCTAAAATGGTCAAGAACCCAAGAAAATAAAAACATAAAGCTATTTGAGTTAGGAGATTTGAAGGATCTGAGAAGACTTAATTGAGGGAAAAAAGAGTAAAGATTAAAATACAGTGTATGGAAATTTTGTTTCCTAAATAAATTACATACCCCTTGAGAATTTTAAAACCGTTTGGTTTGGTTTTTGTTTGGTTTTTGAAACATGAACATGAATGGAGATATGGACCCTAGGGGAAACTTCCAGTGTTATTCTTATTTAAGGAACAGAGCAATAGACTGACTCCCAATAACATATTTCTAAATCTATAGGTAAGCATATAAGAAAGAAGCTTCTTTCAGTATGTGGTAATTATCACAGTGACATTCTCCTGTACAATATGCAGAAGAAAGATACACAGAGGGACTCATCCATAAATGGAGAGTCTTTACCAAGACCTTTCTGCCAAATTTCATGAACCTATATAGAAAAGAAGGCCAAAAGATAGTAAGAAACAAATATACTGGCGGATTCCAAGGAAACTGCATCTTACAGACCTAGTAGCTCTGATACATATGTGAATCCATAGAGAATGTGATAACGTGCACAAGCACATGAAAGACAAAAATCCCAGCACAGAGAAGAAAGAATGAACACAATTTCACTTCAAACTAGAAGCTATTTGCAACTAAAACCTGGGAAGGAGTTGATCTGTTTTATCTAACGAAATGAAACTGAGTACAGATACCATCCTCGACAAACCCAGGAGTAGTTTCCCAACAGAAACAGACTCTGTGTGTGGTGTGTGTGTGTGTGTGTGTGTGTGTGTGTGTGTGTGTGTGTGTGTGTGTGTGTGTGTGTTTTATTATCTTCTTGGTATGTTTGGTTTAGGGAAGGAGGTTGAAGGACCTGGGAAGACCTGGTTGAGGGAAAAAGAATAAGATCAAATGTAGTATATGTAAATTTTGTTTCCTAAAAAAAAAAAAAAGACATTTGGGGGTTAGGGATTTGGCTCAGTGGTAGAGCGCTTGCCTAGCAAGCACAAGGCCCTAGGTTCGGTCCCCAGCTGCGGAAAAAAAAGACATTTGCCTTGAGAATTGGAAAGTTTTGTTTGATTGTTTTTTGAAACATGAACACAAAAGAGACAGTGAAACTATGGACATAACTTTCCCAGAAGACTCCATACTCCCACTCACTAAACTATTATCCAAAATGCTAAACTTGGTTTAATTTGTGTTGTTGTTGGATTTTTTTCAGTAAGAATGTTCAGCTAACTCAAGTGGTTATTCTAATAACCAAGTAATGATAAGAATGCATGTATGATATATATGTGGGGTGGGAAGATGTTATTACCTAATAAGTCCAGTTAATACAGGCTTATATTATATTAATGTAACAATCATATCTGAGTCCAAAGTTATTAAATTTGAGTTCCATGGGTTCTTAGGGGTAACTGAAGAAGTCCTTAGGGATGACTGCCTGATAAGTGTGTAATGTTAGGATCCTGAGGTCCTGGGGTAATGTAGTAAAAGCTTATAATTCTTAGTCATATTATAAATGAAAAGCATATGGGTGTAGTTATTTATTAAAACATGTACTAGCATGTGGTAATATTGCATGCAATGTGGTAGGATGAGATGTTGATTTTGAAGACACATAAATGGTAGATGAGTCGACAAGTTTCAACGATGATGTATCATTTATTGATATGGTCAGAAGATAACATGGACATCAGAGTCAATTCCTATGAGTCCCAGACTATCCAGAAGCTCAACTGTTTTTATTTTCAACGTTAAGATTCATTGTATTTGAAGTTAATTGGCTACAGCAAACAGTTATTGAGTATTTAATATGTGCCCAGAATAAAGCTAATAACATCATTTTAAACCAATAAAATAATTCAGACATTGTGATGATATAAAGGATCAATGTACTGCAAATTCCCAAGCATTTGACCACTTGGATGCTAGTGGGTGGAAGTGTTTGTAAGGTCTTGGAGATATGTGCTTGTTTCCAGAAGTGTATCCCTGGAGGCAGCTTAAGCCATATTCTTTTTACAGATCATGTGATGATGGTGAACTTTTTTTTGGGGGGGTTCTTTTTTTCAGAGCTGGGGACCGAACCCAGGGCCTTGCGCTTCCTAGGTAAGCGCTCTACCACTGAGCTAAATCCCCAGCCCAATGGTGAACTTTTATCTCTCTAAAATTTAGATAAATAAACCCTTTCTTCTATAAATTATCTTGGTCCTGGTATCCCCACAGCCCTAAAAAAGGAACTAACACAAACCCCTTATACATTCTCATTTCTCATGTACAAATGTCACATAATGAAATGGGCATAATGTAAGAGGAGGCGTGGCACAGAGCTATGAGTGTGATGTCTAGAATTGTGAAGAGGACAACTAACATGTGACCACCAAGTCCACCAAGTTCCGCCAGGGTAACCTGGGGCAAGATGTATAAACTCTTCACGTCTTGGTTATTTAGTGTATAAAATGGACATTCCAAATAATGTTTCATTACTTTTGTGATGACTACATAAATAAACCCATAGGAATGTGTAAAAATGAAGTTCTGTGTAAATATTTCTAATAAAGTATTCTAAAATGAAAAAAAAAGAATGCAAGTGCCAGAAATCTAGTTTTTACACGTGTTTAAGAAATAGTTCTTTATCATGCAAACATGGATTCCTGCAATCTGTCTTTTTTGGCTACACAAAACACTGGATTTTACAATCTCTGACAGGGTAGCTTGTGATGTGCATTACATTCTGATGTAATATTTATTCAATAATAAGTGCTTTCTTTTATACCACGTGTAGAAGGTATGACTAGGAGGTAAGATCTTGTTTTAAATATATTCCCCCAAAAGGGTTGGATCTGATTTTCTTGTTTAAATTTTTTTGCTGTTAACTGAGGTAAAGCTGAACCATTGCCATGAGCAAGAGGAATCAGACACCATCGCTCTTACTTCTGTGGAGGAAGGTTGCATTTATCTTCATTCTTCATTAAAAATAATTAAACATTTTTATCATTTTTCTTGTTTGAAAATAGAGAAATAAAGTGAGTTTTGATGATGTAAAGTATCATGTGAATGTATTCTTTTTATTAATTTTTATTTTGTAGAGAATTTCATACATAGGTACTTTAGTTACATCATTTCCCCGTGGTCTCCAAATATACTCAAGGCTTTCTCAAAATTTATGACTATTTCTATTTTAAAATAATTAAAATTTAGTTTTAAATTTTACTTAAAAAATCCTTTTAATAAATCTTTTCAATGTGTTACATTCACACGATTTTCTGAAACTTTGAATGAAACTATATCTTAATTTAAAGTCATGGTGTTAGAGATGTCTCAGTGTTTAAAATCACTTGCTGCTTTTGAAAAGGAGCATAAACTTTCATTTATATGGTAAATTTCAATCTTACAACTTCAGATCTAGTAAATCCAATATTTTCCTGGCTTCTGAGAACACCATATATACACATATTATGCATACTTTTATCAATAACACCACTTACCTTCTTATAACATCTGTAATTAGTTAGAAAATGTTGCCTATTTTTCTAAAATAGTCAAAAAGATATATAAAAAATTAAAACATATAAAAGAGTATCACCCTAAATTTTATATTCCCATTTGTAAGTAGTCTCTTTTGTCTTTAAAAATTATATATGCATATTTCTTATTAAAACAGAAATTGTAAGTAAAACATGCTAGATACACTTTTGGATTTCATTATATGTACATAATTTAGTAACTTAACTTTATATACCTTAAAGTATCCTTTCTCCAAATATCCTTATAATTATTCTTTAATTAATTAATTAATTAATTAATTAATGCATATTTTTTATTTACATTTCAAATGTTTTTCCATTTTTTGGTTCCCTGGCCATAAGACCCACTATTCCATCCCCATCCTTTTCTTCTAAAAGGGTGATCACCCTCCCCAACCACCCCCTTCCCAAATCCACCCCCCCATCATTCTCATACACTGCGGGGGGTTCCAACTGTGTCAGGACCAAGGGCTTCTTCTCCCGTGGGTGTCAAACATATGCAGCTGGAGTCATGGGTCTGTCCATGTGTAGTCTTTGGGTAGTGTTTTTGCCCCTGGGACTGATGGTTGGTTGGTATTGTTGTTCTTATGGGGATTCAAGTCTGTTCAGCTCCTTTTATCCTTTCTCTAATTCCTGCAACAGCAAAGCCTTGTCAGTTCAATGGATTGTTGCTAGCATTCAACTCTGTATTTGATATGCTCTGTCTCCTGTCAGCATATACTTCTTGCTTCATCAAAACTATCTAGTTTTGATGTATATATATATATATATATATGTATATATATAGATAGATAGATATAGATATAGATATAGATATAGATGATATAGATATAGATATAGATATAGATGATATAGATATAGATATAGATATAGATATAGATATAGATATAGATATAGATATAGATATAGATATAGATATAGATAGATATAGATATATATAGATATATATAGATATAGATATAGATATAGATATAGATATAGATATAGATATATGCTGTATCCCCAGGTGGAGCAGACTCTGAATGGCCATTCCTTCAGTTTCTGCTCCAAGCTTTGTCTCCATATACCCTCCTATAAATATTTTTGTTCCCACTTTTAAGAAGGAATGAAGCATCTACACTTTGGTCGTCCTTCTTGAGATTCATGTGGTCTGAGGATTGTATCTTGGGTAATTTGAGCTTTAGGGCTCATATCCATTTATCAGTGAGTACATACCATGAAGGTGTTTTTGTGATTGGGTTACCACACTCAGGATGATATTTTCTGGTTCCATCCATTTGCCTATGAATTTCATGAAGTCATTGTTTTTGACAGCTGAGTAGTACTCCATTGTGTAGATGTACCACCATTTCTATATCCATTCTTCTTTTGAAGGGTATCTGGGTTCTTTCCAGCTTCTGACTGTTATATATATAACGCTGCTATAAAAGTAGAGGATCATGTTTCTTTGTTGTATGTTGGAGCATCATTTGGGTATATGCTCAGGAGTGGTATAGCTGTGTCCTCAGGTAGTGCAATGTCAAATTTTCTGAATAACCTCCAGACTGATTTCTGGAGTGATTGAACCAGTTTGCAATGCCACCAATGGACAAGTGTTCCTTTTTTCTTCACATCCTTGCCAGCTTCTGATGTCACCTGAGTTTTTTATCTTGCCCATTCTGACTGGTGTGAGGTAGAATCTCAGGGTAGTTTTGATTTGCAGTTTTCTGATGACTACGGATGTTGAACATTTCTTAGTTATTTCTCAGCCACTCTATATTCCTCAGTTGAGAATTCTTTGTTTAGCTCAGTAACCCATTTTTAATAGGGTTATTTGGTTCTCTGGAGTCTACCTTTTTGAGTTCTTTATATATTTTGGATATTAGCCCGCATTGGAAATAGGACTGGTAAAGATCTTTTCCCAATCTGTTGGCTGCTGTTTTGTCCTAATGACCATGTCCTTTGCCTTATAGAAGCTTTGCAGTTTTATGAGGTCCCATTTGTTGATTCTTGATCTTAGAGCATAAGTCATTGTTATTAGGTTCAGGAAAATTTCCACAGTGCCCATGTGTTTGAGGTCTTCCCCACTTTTTCTTCTATTATGTTGAGTGTATCTGGTTTTATGTGGGGGTCCTTGATCCACTTAGACTTGAGGTTTGTGCAGGGCAGTAAGAATGGATCGATCTGCATTCTTCTACATGTTGATCTTCAGTTGAGCCAGCATCGTTTGTTGAAAATGCTTTTGTTTTTTCCACTGGATGGAAAAGAACAAGCAACCATAGTTTTGTGGGTTCATTTTTGTGTTTTCAAATTTATTCCACAGATATACTTGTCTGTCTATATACCAATACCATTCAGTTTTTATGACTATTGCTCTGTAATACTGCTTGAGGTCAGGCATGGTGATTCCTCTAGAAGTTCTTTTATTGTTGAGTATAGTTTTCACTGTCCTGGGTTTTTGATATTCCAAATGAACTTGCAAATTTCTCTTTCTAATTCTATAAAGAATTGAGTTGGAATTTTGATGGGGATTGCATTGAATCTGTAGATTGCTTTTGGCAAAATGGCCATTTTTACTGTATTAATGCTGCTACTCCATGAGTATGGGTGGTCTTTCCATCTTCTGAGATCTTCAATTTCTTTCCTCAGAGACTTGAAGTTCTTGTCGTGCACATCTTTTACTAACTTGATTAGAGTCACACCACAGTATTTTATTTTACTTGTGACTATTGTGAATGGTGTCATTTCCCTAATTTTTTTCTCAGCTTGTTTATTCTTTGAGTAGAAGAAGGCTACTAATTCGTTTGAGTTAATTTTATATCCAGCCACTTTGCTGAAGTCATTTATCAAGCTTAGTAGTTCTCCAGTGAACTTTTGTGCTCACTTAAGTATACTATCAATCATCTGCAAATAGTGATATCTTGACTTCTACCTTTCAAATTTGTATTCTTTTGACCTCCTTTTGTTGACTGATTGCTCTGGCTACACTTCAAGTACTATATTGTATAAGTAGGGAGAGAGTGGGAAGCCTTGTCTAGTCCTTGATTTTAGTGAGATTGCTCCAAGTTTCTCT
The DNA here is from genome assembly GCF_021556685.1 of Rattus norvegicus. NCBI lineage: Eukaryota > Metazoa > Chordata > Mammalia > Rodentia > Muridae > Rattus > Rattus norvegicus. The sequence goes on from NC_141535.1 coordinate 127,049,279, forward strand.
CCATTTAGTTTAATGTTTGATACTGGTTTGCTGTATATTGCTTTTACAATGTTTAGGTATGGACCTTGAATCCCTGATCTTTCCATGATCTAATGAAATGGTCATGTGTTTTTTTTTCTTTGAGTTTGTTTACATAGTAGATTACATTGATGAATTTCCGTATATTCAACCATCCCTGCATCCCTGGCATGAAGCCTACTTGATCATGATGGATGATGGTTTTGATGTGTTCTTGCATTCGGTTTGAGAGAATTTTATTGAGAGTTTTTGCACTGATATTCATAAGAGAACTAGGTCTGAAGTTTTCTTTCTTTGTTGGGTCTTTGTGTGGTTTAGTTATAAGCATAACTGCGGCTTCCTAGAAGAAATTGGGTAGTGATTCTCTTGTTTCTTTTTTTTGTGTAATAGTATGGACAGTACTGGTATGAGGTCTTCTATGGAGGTCCGATACAATTCTGTCCTAAACCCATCTGGTCTTGGGCTTTCTTTGTTTAGGAGACTTTTAATAATTGCTTCTATTTCTTAGGAGTTATGGGACTGTTTAGATGTATTATCTGACCCAGACTTACTTTGGTGCCTTGTATCTTTCAAGAAAATTGTCCATTTCGTACAAATTTTCCAACTTTGTTGAATATAGGCTTTTGTAGTAGGATCGAACGATTTCTTGAATTTCCTCAAATTCTGTTGTTATATCTCCCTTTTCTTTTCTGATTTTCCTAATTTGGATATACCCTCTGTGCCCTCTGGTTAGTCTGACTAAAGGTTTATCTATCTTGTTGATTTTCTGAAAGAACCAGCTTTTGGTTCTATTGATTCTTTGTATAGTCCTTTTTGTTTCTACTTGGTTGATTTCAGCTCTGAGTTTGATTATTTCCTACCTTCTACTCCTCCTGGGTGTGTTTGCTTCTTTTTGTTCTAGAGCTTTCAGGTGTTCTGTCAAGCTGGTGACATATGCTCTTTCCTGTTTCTTTCTCCAGACACTCAGAGCTATGAGTTTTCCTCTTAGCACAGCTTTCATTATTTCCCATAAGTTTGGGTATATTGTACCTTCGTTTTCATTAAATTCTAAGAAGTCTTTAATTTCTCTCTTTATTTTTTCCTTGACCAAGTTACCATTGAGTAGAGAGTTGTTCAATCTCTCTTTCTCTCTCTCTCTCTCTCTCTCTCTCTATATATATATATAGATATATATATATAGATATAGATATATATAGATATATAGATATAGATATAGATATAGATATAGATATAGATATAGATATAGATATAGATAGATGTAGATGTAGATAGATAGAGATAGAGATAGATGATATAGAGAAACAGATAGAGATCGATAGATATAGGTAAATATTGAATATGGGCTTTCTGTCATTATTTTTGTTATTGAAGACCAGCCTTAGTACATGGTGATCTGATAGGATGCATGGGATTATTTCTATCTTCTTCTATCTTTTGAGGCCAATTTTGTGACCAATTATATTGTCAGTTTTAGAGAAGGTAACATTGAGAGCTGAGAGTAAGGTATATTCTTTTGTTTTAAGAGGAAATGTTCTATAAATATTGTTAAATCCATTTGGTTCATAACATCAGTTAGTTTCTCTATGTCTCTGTTTAGTTTCTGTTTTCATGATCTGTTCATTAATGAGAGTGCGGTGTTGAAATCTCCTGCTATTATTGTGTGAGGTGCAATGTATGCTTTGAACTGTATTAAGGCTTATTTTCTGAGGTTAGGTGTCCTTGCATTTGGAGCATAGATATTCAAGATTGAAGGTTCATATTGGTGGATTTTTCCTTTGTTGAATATGAAGTGTCCTTCCATTTTTTGATAACTTTTGGTTGAAAGTCAATCTTATTCGATATTAGAATGACTATTCAAGCTTGATTCTTCATACCATTTGCTTGGAATTTTTTTCCCAGACTTTTACTCTGAGGTAGTGTCTGTCTTTGAGGTTTGTTTCCTGTATGCAGCAAAATACTCAGTCCTCTTTATGTATCCAATCACTTAGTCTATGTTGTTTTTTGGGGAATTGAGTCCATTGATGTTAAAAGATATTAAGAAATAGTAATATTAGATATTCATTAAAACATTAAGGAATAGTAATTAGTTTCCTGCTATTTTTGTTGTTAGAGGTGGAATTATGTTTGTGTGGCTATCCTCTTTTGGGTTAGTTGAAAAGAGATTTATTTCTTGCCTTTTCTAGGATGCAGTTTCCTCCTTGTGTTGGAGTTTTCCATTTATTATCCTTTGTAGGGCTGGATTTGTAGAAAGATATTGTGTAGATTAGGTTTTGTCATGATATATTTTGGTTTCTCCATCTATGTTTGAGGGTTTTGCTGGACATAGCAGCCTGGGCTGGCCTTTGTGCTCTCTTAGGGTCTGTATGACATCTGTCCAGGATCTTCTGGCTTTCATAGTTTCAGGTGAGAAGTCTGGTATAATTCTAATATGTTTGCCTTCATATGTTACTTGATGTTTTTCCCTTACTACCTTTAATATTCTTTTTGTTTTGTGTTTTTGGTGTTTTGACTATTGTGTGAGGAATTTCATTTCTGGTCCAATCTATTTGGAGTTCTGTAGGTTTCTTGTATGTTTGTGGGCATCACTTTCTTTAGATTAGGGAAGTTTTCTTCTATAATTTTGTTGAAGATCTTTACTGGCCCTTTAATTTGGGAGTCTTCATTCTCTTATATATCCATTACACTTAGGTTTGATCTTCTCATTGTGTTCTGGATTTCCTGGATATTTTGACTTGGAGCTTTTCACATTTTACATTATTTTTGAAGGTTTTGCCATTGTTTTCTGAGGTATTTTTCTGCCCCTGGGATTTTCTCTTCTATCTCTTGTATTCTATTGGTGATGCTTTCATCTACAACTCCTGATCCCTCTCCTAGGTTTTCTATCTCCAGAGTTGTCTCCTTTTGTGCTTTCTTTTTCATTTCTCTTTGCATTTTTAAATCCTGGATGGTTTTGTTCATTTCCTTCACCTGTTTGGTTATATTTTCCTGTAATTCTTTAAGGAATTTTTGTGTGTCCTCTCTAATGGTTCCTACATGTTTACCTGTTTTATCCTGTGTTTCTTTAAGGTAGTTATTTATGTCCTTCTTAAAGGACATAAATATCATCATGATATTTGATTTTAAATCCAAATCTTGCTTTTCCAGTGTGTTGGGATATCCAGTATCTTCTTTGGTGATAGAACTGGGCTCTGATGATGCCATGTCATCTTGGTTTCTGTTGCTTAGGTTCCTGATGAGAAACCTAAGAGGCAGGAGCCTCTTACCATCAGGCTGTCTCTGGTGTTAGCTTGTCTTGCTGTCACTGACAGTGACTTGACCCTCCTGTAAGGGTGTGTATTATCACTCCCGCATACCTGTTTTCTTTCAGCTGAATCTGGGAACAAAGAGCTGCCCTTCCGTTTGTGTGTCCTTAAGCCTTGAGTAGCTTGGATCAGAAGATTTGTTCTTACCTCTGCTCTCAGGTGGGTCAGTGCTCCAGGTGACTGACTTTAAGCTCTGGGCTCAGGCAGAAACCAGAAGGTTCCTGCCTCTCTCTGTTTCTAGGTTCCTAGGGCACTAAGTAGGTTCCTCTTGGGCCAGGAATGTGAGCAGAAGTGGACTTCTCCCCTGAGCTCTCAGGATTTTCTGCACTTCTGAGAGGCAAGCTCTTTCCCCCATGGGGTTGGGTCCCATAATTATTCGTTCATCAATCATTCTATTAGACAATTCTCCATCTACCTCATGTGCATATGAAAGTAATTAAATTTGTTCTTTTAAATAAAACTTTAATAAATATTTTATCAAGGATCTAGGTACAAATTTATAAACTTTATTTAATTTTCTTAGGGATGAGTTAAAATATAAAACTATATGTTGTCCTTGTCAATGGCACTATTTCTACCCTTTAAAAACAGAGATTATTTGTATTACTATTTTATATTTAGAAGAATCATAAAACACTGATGATACTATCTTAAATTTTATCATTTTTGCTAAGCTTTTGTTATAAAACATTATATGTGGACATAAAATAATGTCTACCAACATTTTAATCAGATTTTGACAATCAGTCTTCAAGCATGGGCCTGGCTTTCTAGATAAGAGTTAAAATAATAGCATCTATAACTTATGCACACTGTCTAAACTTTACACCTCCAAGGCCTTCTCAATGATTTTATGTTGAAAGTTGGATTGAAAAGAGTTAAAACCAGTTTTTTTGGACTATTCTTAATATGTCAAACTGATCTAAAACCTCAATGTCATGAAGTCAACAATGTGTCTTCAAGAGACATCTTCAAAACTATGAAATTAAGGGAGGAGACCATTTGAATTAAAATTTATCTGTTACTTGTTTTAAGAATGGTCTGAAGGACTTTTTTCTTTTTCTTTTTTCTAGAAAGTTCTCTCATGAATTAATTATGAAATTTACTAGTTTTGGGAAAGAGAATTTTTAGCACTGATATAGACCAAGTGTGTTTTTTGTATATTCTCAAAATTTATGAATGTCCACAATGTTTTGGGTATTACACCAGGAAGTATTTGGAGGTAAATTAAAGCACATGTTGAACTATTGGCAGTGAAAACATTGTGAATCTCCACATGCTTCCTTTCATGTAGTTATGCAGATTTTCAGAAATAGCTATCATTTCATGCTGAGGAATTAATATCTGAAGGTTAAATTGAATCAATGTCCTGTAGAGTTGGAACCATCCTAAAAATCATTAAGTAGGTTTCTTTTTTCAGTCATAACTACATTCCTTCATTTATGCAATAATGAGAATTTTGGGGATACCTATTTTAATAAAATACAGCTCTGCTAAAGAAACTGTTCACAGAACAGAATTGGTTACTTAAGAAACCAGTTTTACATGGTGATGCATGCCTTTCATTCCAGAACCAATGACCTTCCATAAATCTATCAGTGGCATATAGTTCTGCACTGAAATACCCTTGCCCAGTTGCCCAGTATCCACAGTAAACTGCTGACAGACCTGCTAAAGGTCCAGTGAAGACTTACAAAACTCTTGTGAGGACATGATTATAATGGCCATATCTTGCTCAAAAGATATTTTACAGCACTTCCCCCCACTTTGCACCTCCTACATTCTTTCTACCCCATTTTCCCATTTTACACTAAAGATGTGGTTCAAATGAAAATAGACCCTGTTGCCCATATCTTTTGAGTATTTTGGTCCTTAGTTGGTGAAACTGATTGGAAAGCATAGGGAAGGGTAGCTCTGTTCAAGGAGGAGGGTTACTGGGGTTGAACTTTGAGGTTTCAAAGGCTCACTGTATTCCTAGTCTCTCTGACTCTTTCTATTTTGTGGTACATTTGGTAGCTTTGTTCATCTTTTTGTTATTAGATATATTTCTTTACTTACATTTCAAATGGTAATCTCTTTCTTGGTTTCCTGTCCATAAGTCCCCATCTCCACCCTTCTCCCATATGGGTGTCCTCCCGCATCCACCCCCTTTCCACCCTCACCCCGGCATTACCCTGTACTGGAGGTCCAACCTTGGTAGGACCAAGGGCTTCCCCTTCCACTAGTGCCCCAACAAGGTTATTATCTGCTACATATGCAGTTGGAATCCTGGGTCAGTCCATGCATTGTTTTTGGTAGTGGTTTAGGCTGTGGAAGCTCTGGTTGGTTGGCATTGTTGTTTCTATGGGGTTGCAAGCTCTTTTAGCTCTTTCAATCTTTCCTCTAATTCTCCAAAGGGGGTCCTTTTCTCAGTTCAGTGGTTTGCTGCTAGCATTGACCTCTTTATTGGACAGGCTCTGGATGTGTCTCTCAGGAGAGATCCCTATCCGGTCCCTTTCAGCATGCACTTTTTAGCTACATCAATCTTATCTAGTAGTTTGGTGGCTGATTATATATATATATATATATGCATGCCACATGTGGGATGGGTTCCTTCAGTCGCTGATCTAAACTTTGCTTCCTTATCCTCTCCTATGGATATTTTTCCCCTTTTAAGGAGTGGGAGCATCCATTTTGGTCATCCTTCTTCTTGAGCTTCCTGTGGTCTGTGGATTGCATCTTGGATAATTTGAACTTTTGGGCTAATATCCACTTATCAATGAGCCCATATCAACTGTTTTTCTGTGATTGGGTTACCATACACAGGATCGTATTTTCTAGTTCATTCTATTTGCCTATGAATTTCAAGAAATCATTGTTTTTGATAGCTGAGTAGTACTCCATTGTGTAGATGTACCACATTTTTTTAAATCCATTTGTCTGTTGAAGGGCATCTGGGTTCTTTCTACCTTCTGACTATTATAAATAAGTCTGCTATGAATATAGTGGAGTATGTGTCTTTGTTGTATGTTGGAGCAACTTTTTGTCATATGCCAAACTACAAGCATCACCAACAGAATACAAGAGAATCTCAGAGGCAGAAGATACATACCATAAAAAACATCTACACAACTGTCAAAGATAAAGTAAAATACAAAAACCTCCAGCCCAAAACATCCAGGAAATGCAGGACATAATGAGATCAAACCTAAGGATAATAGATATAGAAGAAATTGAAGACTCCCAACCTAAAGGGCCAGTAAATATATTCAACAAAATTACAGAAGAAAACTTCCCTAACCTAAAGTAAGAGATGCCCATAAACATGCAAGAAGCCTACAGAACTCCAAATAGATTGGACCAGAAGAGAAATTCCTCCTGTCACATAAAAGTTAAAACACCACATGCACAAAACAAAGAAAGAATATTAAAAGCAGTAAGGGGAAAAGGTCAAGTGATATATTAAGGCAGAGCTTTCAGAATTACATCAGACTTCTCACTAGAGACTATGAAATCCAGAAGATCCTGGCCAGTTGTCATAGAGGACCTAAGGGAGCACAAATGCCAGCCCAAGCTACTGTATCCAGCAAAACTCTCAGTTAACATAGATGGAGAAACCAAGATATTCCATGACAAGACCAAATTTACACAATATCTTTCTATAAATCCATCCCTACAAAGGATAATAGATGGAAAATGCCAACAAATGGAGAGAAACTACACTGTACAGAAAGCAAGAATGGAATCTCTTTGCAATGAAACGAAAAGAGAGACACACAAACATAATTCCACCTCGAATAATGAAAATAACAGCAAGCAACAATCACTATTCTTTAATACCTCTCAACATCAAGAGACTCAATTCCTCAATAAAAAGACATAGACCATAGACTAACAAACTTGATACAGAAAGTGGACCAAGTGTTTTGCTGTATGCAGGACACACACCTCAGACACAAAGAAAGACACTACCTCAGAGTAAATGGCTAGAAAATGACTTTCCAAGCAAATGGCCCAAAGAAACAAGCTGGAGTTGCCATTCTAATATCAAATAAAATTGACTTTGAACCAAGTCATTAAGAAGGATAAGGAAGGACACTTCATATTCATCAAAGGAAAAATCCACCAAGATGAACTCCCAATCTGATTTATTCATCTTTTAAATGAAAGATTAAATTCTCATCTCATTTTAAATATATTTTACTTTTATAATTTTTGAGATTATAATATAATTATAACATCTCTTTCTTACCTATCCCCAAACTCTTCCACATACATACCTATTCTTCATTGAATCCATGGAATCTTCTTTCATTAATTGTTATGGCAGGTACTCATGATTTTTCTTCCCTAGTAGCCCACATAGCAATGTCTGGTACTATGCAAGCTAGTTAATATGAATGAAATTTCCAGCTCAATTCCAACCTGATTTTCCTATACATTGAAACCTAAGTTATATATGGTATCTTTAGCAGTAGAATGCCATCTACTAATTATACTAGATAATGAAAAGAATGGGTCAAATTTGCATTATTTTGGAGAATTCTGAGACTTATAAAAAGGTATTCCATCCCTGGCACTGGGATGGTGTTTTGTTCAATATTTGTATGTTCTGGGAACAGAGTGCGCATGTGCGTACACACACACACACACACACACACACACACAGAGAGACAGAGAGAGAGAGAGAGACAGAGACAGAGACAGAAAAAGAGACAGAGACAGAAGTGAAATATATTTATCATGCAGGTAATAAATGAAACAAACACAAAGTGTCTTTAATATCATAACCTCCTGTATGTAATAAATATATATCTTCTAATTCTAGGTATTGTCAAAGTAGTTCTAGATGACACATGCCAAGCTTAACATGCTGAAAGTAAGATGTTCTTTGTGCTCTTTAATTTCTGGGCTGTCTTCATTGTGTTCCAGTTTAGTTCGAGGCACCATTAATGACCAGACACTCCCTGTAAATCTTTAATATTGCCCCTGGTCTCTTTTCTGTGTTTGGGTCCATAGTCATTTCATTCTTGAACATATTCAATCTGTTTCTAGTCTCCTTAGTCCTTTACATTGTAGCCTTATTGACATTCATTACATTACTGTATAGCTAACTAACTTATTCTCTAGATTACTGGTATAGTATAGGATCTCACTAAAAAGGCCTCTATCTGTATTCCCTTTTACAGTTTCGTAATATTCTACCACACTCCTTTTTATTATAAAGAGCAATAATCTGGCAAAGAATCCTTCTTCATGAAGTAGCCATTATAGTACAACTAAGAGCATGTCAGTATCATTAGATAGTAAGTAGGGCATAGTTTCTCTTCTTGTCAGAAATACTTTTTCATCTCTCCACTCACTAGACCATATAACTTATCTAGCATGAATATATATTTATCTGACTATCTGTCTGTTTATTCATTCATGTATGCATGTGTGTGTGTGTGTGTCTATCAGTCTAGGCAGATATTTATCTGATAGATATAGATTCTAGATATAGAGAGATATAGATTGATAGACACATAGATACATAGATAAGTGTACCAAACAAATGCCTTGAATAATTTTGTAATAAAATTCTACTTTTCTACCTATGGGTTACTCAAACAAAAAAGAACAGCTGTTCACACTGTTTCATTTTCATACCCATGACAAACTGTAGGAAATCCTGTCAATAAATTGAAATGATGCAAGAAATTGAAAGGAAATTAAATGTCTGTGTTATAAGTGGTTATTAGATTAAAATGTTTGTGTACTATTTGTATATGTATAAAATACATTTTAAATTCAAATTAAAAAACAGTGAAGCAGAGAGTAAAACATTAGTTGTTGATAGGGGTATGGCAGACAAGATCTTAAAAACAAAAAATAAAAGTTGCCATTTATAAGAATGGATAAGTCTGGAGATGTAGTACAGTTCAGTGTGTTTTGGTACATTTTAAAAATAAAAAAAACATCATAATATTCGAAGAACAGTAATTATATACATGTGCATAAAATAAAAAGGTAAAACTGAAGTTTTATTTCTTATGGAGCACTAGTAGTCCTATCACAGAAAATTGTATTTGTCCTTTGTTAATGTGTGTGTGTGTGTGTGTGTGTGTGTGTGTGTGTGTGTGTGTGTATGCATATATTTGTACTTGCTCTGTGATACAACCGAACAGAAATAATAAATCTGTAGGTCTACAGCTTCGGCAAACAAAAAATTCAAAGAGGTTTGTACTTAAGGATTTAATTTGGATAACTGACAGTATATACACTCTTCCTTGAGAATAAGCCTGGGTTATACTAACTCAAGGAATTTATGTAAAGAATTGTGGAGAGTGGACATGGGTACATGATAAAAGTAGAGACTGTCCTCAATTCACCTAGACCCCTGATAACTTTCAGACACTGGGTTACCAACCAGGAATCATGTACTAGTTGAGATGAGGCCCCCAGCACATATATAGCAGAGGGCTCCCAGGTCTAGGTTCAGTCAGAGAAGATGTACCTATAACCCTCAAGAGACTGGAGGCCCCAGGGAATTTAGAGCTCTGGTGGGATGGGTGGCATGGGGACATCCTCGTGGAGACTGAGGGTTGGGGGAGAGGAGGTATGGGATGTGGAACAGTCAAAGTGTGACCAGGAGGGGAATAAAAGAATAAAATCTGGAGTATAAAATGCAAAGTAAACTAAAATAAAAAAGTAGAGTCTCTTGCATGTATTTAGATTTTTAAATGACAGGACTAAAATCAAAGACATATCTCCTATAAAGATATATTTTTTTTACTTCTTCAATTATCCCATATGGACATGCATTTCTTAACTGTCCATATTTAAATTTATTTCAACTATTCAACAAAAACTGCTGTATTCACACAGTTCTTGGAAATTTACATTTGGCGGAATTAATGCATGTAGTTAATCTTACTGGGCAACTTGACAAAACTCTAGCACGCCCCATGATATGGGGCTCTTATCATGCCTATAAGCGATTTTTTGATTACACTGATCAGGTAGGAATGATCAAACTGAAAGTGGTACCATTCCTTTTGTCAGGAGTTCCCAAAGTGTATATATATAAACAAAAACTGGCTTAGTACAAGAATACATTTAATATATTGATCCACCCCCCCTTTTTTTCTGATCGTGAATTCAATGTGAGCAGCTACTTTAAGCCTCTGCTTGCCTTGACAGCTCCATCATGATGGAGTATAAATCAAACTGTGGGCTGGTGAAATCTGTTTCTCTCTTCCATTGCCATTGTTAGAATATTTTACCATAGTATCAGGAAAAGAAAAGCAGACAATGATCTAGGGCAAAGTCTGAGACTATTAGGGCAAAGCAGAAGAACCTGCTTTCCTCCTATGAGATGGAAGAGAAGTATTGCTATTTGAATTCGGCTTTCATAAGCTGTGTTCCAATTTTATCTGTGTTTCTGAATTTAGATAGTATTTGGGGGGTCTAGTTGAGAAAAACATCTGAAAAACATAAATATTTATAAATTGATATTATTTTATTAAGAAGACTTTCGTAACTATAAATAATGTTATAAATAAAAGCCAAACTAGCACAATCCCACAAAAGCTAATAATAGTTTCCATGTTTCGCCTTAGCTGAAAAATAAGTAAAAAGGTTTATAAGCTGAAAAATATACGAAATAGACAGTATAAATGTGGTCTATCTTGGAACACGAGGAGGTTTAATGTTCCTCTGTAAATGTAGCCTCTACCGTCAAGCACTATAGCTGTCTATAGTGTCCTGAACTCCTTTGTCTATAGCAAGAGACATTAATTACCACCAAGATTTTGAAGTGTCCCAGAAAATTGAAGGTACAGAAATTATTAAATTCTTTTCCATGCACAAGTCACTGCCGAAGCACAGTTTCTATAGTCAAGTCTGGTTATTCTACTCTCCTGGTTCTCCTACTTAGAATTCCAGTAATCAAGTTAAATCAGAGAAGTTAATTTAGTTTGTGTGAATTCACTCTATATACAGGTAGTACTTTGTAAATTCAAACAGTTACTCTAAACATTATGGCTCCTGTTAAAGTCTAAAAAATTCCTATGTTTGAGTAAATTTAATTATTTTTTCTTTTTTAATATTTATTTTTAATAGAGATTTTGATTTTTTTACTTGATATTATCTTTACTTACATTTCAAATGTTATCACTTTTCCCAGTTTTCCCTCTGGAATCCTCCTATACCACTGCCTTTAGGAAAGTGTCCCTCCAACCACCCACCCACTCCTTCCAATCTCCCTGCCCTAGCATTTCCCTACAGGGGCATTGAGCCTTCACAGGGCCAAGGGCCTCTCTTCTCATTGATGCCCAATAAGGCCATCGTCTGCTACATATGTGGCTGGAGTCATGGATCCCTCCATGTGTACTTTTTGGCTGGTGGTTTAGTCTCTGGGAGCTCTGGTGGGGGTCTTGGTTGATTTTGTTGTTCTTCCTATGGGGTTGAAAACGCCTTCAGCTCCTTAAGTCCTTTTTCTAAGTCCTCCATTTGGGCCCTGTTTTCAGACCAATGGTTAGTTGAGAGCATCTGAGTCTGTATATCTCTGCCTCTGGCAGAACATCTCAGGAAATAGCTATATCAGGTTCCTGTCAGCATGTACTTCTTGCCATCCGCAATATTGTCTGGGTTTGGTGATAGTATATGGGATGGATTCCCGGGTGGGGCCCTCTCTGGATGACCTCTCCCTCAGTCTCTGTTCCACACTTTGTCTCTGTATTTCCTCCTGTGAATATTTTGTTCTCCTTTCTAAGAAGAACTGAAGATCCACTCTTTGGTTTTCCAACTTCCTGAGCTTCATTTGGTCTGTGGTTGTATCTTGAATATTTTTTTCTAAGATGAGACTGATGGTGGAAAATGAAATAAAAATGAGTAGGCAGAATATATCAGAAGGAATTGGATAGGAAAACAGCATTGTAGATTTTCAGTACTGTTGGATTTTATGCCTCCCACAACACACAGATGTGCACAGACAACAAGCCCTCTAAAACATGTGTTCCAAATATAAGAGAAAACAGATAATATTTTCATTATAAAATTGAATTAATTTTCTTAACATAATGTGTTTCAGTTTCATTAATTTCTCTTGAATAACATGATTATTTAAAAAATTATTATATTTGTTTATTGCACTTAAGAGTGTAGAAGGTACACATGTCACAGTGTGCACTGGAGGATACAAGTCAACTTCTTGTTGTAATTAGTTCCTTTTTTCCAATATGTGAGTTCTTGGAATTGACCTCAGATTCTTAGGCTTGGCTCCAAGTATCTTGGTCCAATGAACACTCTCTCCAGCTCATGATTTTATCTTCGTTTACAGATAAATAAAATTCCATATGTTCCATGTGCTATTATCTACTCATCTTTTAAGAATATCTAAACTTATTCTTTTTCCTAGGTATTTATTATTAAGCAGTAATCAAAATGGCTATAAATCTCTAACAATGGTGTGTGTGTTTGTGTGTGTGTGTGTGTGTGTGTGTGTGTGTGTGTGTGTGTGTACGTTATGAAACTATTAAGGACAAAGAGACAGCACAATGAACACTTCCTCTCACTACCAAAATATGACTTTGTGAAGAAATGAGCCAGACAAAATTGGAGCAGAAAACATGGAGAAGGACATTGGAGAAAGGGAAAAATCACAAAAAGTAGTAAAATTAAACCTACTACTTCTTCATATGCTGTCATTAACACTTAAAAGAAAAAGAGCCACAAGAAAATCATGAGAAAACATCAAACCTTTTCAACAGATTGAAAAAGTCCCTCCCTGAGGGATTACTAGAAGTTACCTGTTCTTGGAAGAAATGGTATTATTTTCTTCAGTGTGGTAGACACTAACAAGTTGCTCTTGCTTCAGTAAATGATCATCTGCCCGCACCCAGGCAAGAAATTCTAATCAAACACAAAAAAAATAAGCCTTGTAGGTAGGATGTGATTTTTTGAGATGTATTCCAGTAAGGGGGTGGTGGGGATGAGAGATGAATGAATGGCCATGAAAACAACTAAAATTCATTGCAAACGGATATGCAGCTGCTAAAAAAATCAATGATTTAAAATTGATTGAAAGAACATTAGAGGCATTTAACTGTAAGAGTTTTTATTCTAAAGTTTCAGAATTGGAGACTTTGCAACTGACAAATAAAGGAAACCCATATTTAACTTGATAATTAAACTTTTATAAAATAACTCATGAAAAAAATTCTCAACCTTCCCAATCAATTTTGCTAGTATAATTTTTTATGCTTCAACAACCAGCAAGGAGAATGAGAAAAACAATCAATCAAGCCAAAATTAATATATTATTTTTCATTTTTCATATTTTGTGAACAAGGGATCTGAAGCAAAGCTTTATGCATCTAGACAAGTAGTCTATCAGTGACATAAGTCCCTTACTCCCTTATATTGCTGTTAATAGACACGATGCAGTCAATTTATCCAGCCTTAGACTTCTGGGTTATCAGATGTATACAACACCCCAACCAGCAGTGTTTTCAGTTTTAATAATGCCTCTCTTTAATTTCTTGATTTTTGTTAGTTCTAACATAGCTACCAAGAAAATGAAATCAGAACTGAGGCATTTCCTTACTTGGTTATTATCTACAATATCTTGCAAAATAACTAGCTTGAAATAGAAAATCAAATTATTTGACAAGCAAGTGAATGACTGACTGAATGAGTGAATAGGTATTCACTCGAAAAGTAAATTGTTTTTTTGACAAAAATGCTTTCTCTAAGAAATTTAGAAATAAATAGGAGTAGAAAAATAATTTTCATTTTTGTGAATAAATAAATCAGGTAACTGGTATATCTAATGTTCACGATGTCTACTTTGGTTATATGTCAACTTCTTTTCCTCAGGTTTTAAAAAAAATACTACTACATTTTATTTATTTTGTTGTAGGGCATTATGCAGGTCTTAAGGTAAATGGGAGGAGGTCAGTGTACAATGAATGGGTGTAGGCTCTCCTTTCACCAACTGGGTCCTCAGGATAGAATTCAGGTTGTTAGTTTTGGGCCAGACATCTTTGCTCATTGGTCTACATAGATGGCCTTTCCTTTATTTTTTAATTGCTCTACTCATCAAAGAATTGGAGCCACGATATTAATTTTATGGCATATTAAAAATAAAATTACATCTTCTAATGAAGAGCGACTATACAAAAAAGGTTGATACAAAGAAAGAGTTCTTTCTAACAAACCCAAACAAATATAAAATACAACAGGAACAAGAAAATAATTTTCTCTTCTTTTTTCTACTTTGTCTTATAAGAATATTTATTAAGTTATTTCTTAAGATAATTCATTAGAAATCACATTTTTAGGTAATTTAACAAAGCCAATCCATTCAACAACATTCAAATCAATTCTTTTTTTTTTTTTTTTTTTTTTTTTGTAAAGATATTTCTGGCACATCTACTCCAAACTCTCATTAAAATCAACAGTGAAAGCTACTCTGTCAATCATTCAGAAACCATATGGGTGTGACAAATCCTAATCAACATACACACATATGAAAAGCACCATTTCTTAGCTAAGAAATTCAAATTAAGTGAACCGATTTAGACTTATTGTAAACAAATATAGGAAATGCCTGCTGTAATACCTTTCCTGGGGACTTGATTTCTAGCCACACAGGTGGAAAAGAAAATAAGAAGCCAAAGAAATCCTTCTGCCCAGATCCTGCTGGTGGCCCATGGGTTTAGGTTCTTTTGATGAAGACTGGTGACTCAAAAGGCAGGTTCATAATGGAAAGCACCACAGTGGGGAGATGGCGGATGAAAGCGACTTCAGTGGAGTTCTCTGCACAACTGCAGGCAGATGTATCGAATTCTTCTTTCACATGAAATTGCCTACTGTGTCCTTGGAATCTTTTAGGATTTAAGACCCTCTTAGACTTTCATGTTTCTTATGAGTTTTGGCAATCTACTGAACTTCCCAATACCTTGTAGAACAGAATGTAATCCAAAGATTACATTAAAAATAAAAACTTAACGAAATCATTTTTTTCCAAGTGAACTCTAATACATAGAAAACTGACAGATGATAAGGTGTTTTTCCTCTATCAAGTATTTACTAACCCTTCTGTGTCATTTAAACTTTTTTGTTAAGTTTTAGGACATTTTCCTTTTGGGAGGAATGTCTGAGTTAGGGTTTTACTGCTGTGAACAGACACCAGGACCAAGGCAACTCTTATAAGGACAGCATTTAACTGGGGCTGGCTTACAGGTTCAGAAGTTCAGTCCATTATCATCAAGGTGGGAGCAGGACAATGTCTGGGGAGGCATAGAGAAGGAGGAGTTGAAAGTTCTACATCTCAATCTTAAGGTTGCTAGAAGACCTACTTCCAGGCAGCTAAAAAAAGTCTCAAAGCCCATCCCTACAGAGACACACTTCCTCCAACAAGGCCATAGCTCTCTGGGCCTAGAATATTCAAACTACTACAAGTTGGATATCAACAATTTTTATTTAACTAACTGATAAATAAGAGGATTAGGAGATGTATTACAATGAGTTTAAAGGAATATTCAAAGTTCAGACAAATATAAAAATTGTTTATCAAAGCTGAAATCAAATTTTCTCCCCCTCTTTCTTTATCCTTATACCATTGACTTCCCTTTCTTTACCTTCCATTCGTTCTTCCCTTTCTTTCATTCCTTTTTTTCTATCTTTCCTTCAGCATTATAGGACTTAATCTGGAGCATCATGGGAGGCAAGCGGCCTACAAATGACCTACAGACCCAAAGAGAAAATCAGTTTTCTTTATTGATACAGCACTGGCCTGCTTCACAGTTATCAGAAATTCATTAAGCTGAATGGGTTGGTATGTCTAAAAATAAGTATATGCATTAGTAACAGTTTTCCTAAAATGTGTGTCTTCTTATTAGTTCTACAGCTCAAAGAAAAGAATAATGTCCAATAGAATCTGATAAATAGGATGAGGAAGAGTAGCTGTTTTCTCTTCCCAGGAATCTTATTGTCAACATAAAAGTAATTGATATCCATAGCCAAAAGAAAATGCAAATTAAAACTACTTTGGAATACCACATCACCTCTGTTACAATGGCTATTATCAATAAATATGAGAAAAAACTTAAAGATACAGATATCTTCATTCGTTATTGACAGGGATGGAAATTAATACTGCTTTTGTAGAAATTAATTTGGACATTTTTCAAAATATATAAATAGAATATATCATATGACACTGTCATTTTGTGACATTTTGTCATCCTAGTCATTAATGTGGTTGTTTCCAATTCCTGGCTATTATGAATAAAGAAGCAATGAACATGGTTTCACATGTGTCTCTGTGGTAGGGTGAAGTATCCTCTGGGTATATACATAAAAGTCATAGATGGCTTACAGAAATGTTTCAGTTTCATGAGGGGCCATTTACTCTTAATCTTCTAGTCTTCACTATTGGTATTCTGTACAGGAAGCTATCTCCCATGCCAATGTGCTCAAGGCTATTCCCCAGTTACTCTTTTATCAGATTCAGTGTGTCTGGCTTTATGTTGAGGTCTTTCATCAAGTTGGACTTGAGTTTTGTGCAGAGTGATATATATGGTTCTATTTGTATTCTTCTACATACCAACATCCATTAAGACTAGTATCATTTGTTTAAGATGCTTTTTCTTTCTTATATATTTCTAACTTCTTTACCAAGTATAAGGTGTTCATCTGTGAATGAATTTATAATTTGGTCTTCTATTCGATTCTGTTGATCAAGGTGTATATTTTTATATCAATAAAATGTGGGATTTTTCTTTTACTATTTCTCTGTAATACAGGTGTCCCTCCCAACAATCAATGGTTTTTTAAAATATGATACACTTATACAATAGCATATTCTCAGCTATTAACAAATGACATCATGAAATTTGTTTGCAAATTGATGGAAATAGAAAAACCATCATTCTCATTGGAGTAACTCATACTGAGAAAAACCTTGTATGGACTTAATTTTAAGTAGATGTTAGTTGTGAAGCAAAGGATACTCATACAACAAGTCATAGACCCAGAGAAACTAAGTAACAAGGGGAACTTAATGGGACACAGGGATCTTCATGAGAAAGGGAAATAGAATAGATCTTATGGATAGACTGGGGACTGGGAAGATGGGAATAGGAAGGATCAGTTAGGGGGTAATGGAAGGAGACACTACTGGGAGAGAGGACTGAAATTGGGGATCATTTCCTAGGAGAAACCCAATGCAATGAAGACTCAATGGAATCTACAATGCTGATACTAGTGAAGACTAGTAATATGGGGCATTAAGCCTAAAGGGGCCATTCTTTGTAACTAGGCAAGACCACCAGTGGAGTGATGGGGACACCAACCCAGCCACAAAACCTTTGGCCTATAGTTTGTCATATATGCAGGATATGCTGGCACTGAACACTAGCATAATCTTCATCAGAGCAATTTCATGCAGTACCTGATGAAGGCTGATACAGAGCCCACACTCAAACATTAGGCAGAGCTTGGAGAGTCCTGTGGAGGACTGAAGGATCAGAGGAATCAGAAGTGTCAAGGACACCATAAGAACACAGCCCACCGAATCAATGGACAGAGACTCAAGTAGATTCACAGAGATCAAAGAACCTGTGTGGGTCACTTTATAGTTCCACAAGCAGTGCAAGAGTGTTCCCCTTACTGCACATTCTTGCCAGCATGAGCTGTCATTTGTGGTTTTGATCTAAGCCTTTCTGACGTATGTAAGATGAGATATCAAAGTAGTTTTGATTTGCATTGTCCTAATAATTGAAGATGTTAATCATTTCTTTAAGAGTGATCTTTAAATTTGAGAATACTTTGCTTAGATCTGTACTTCATTTTTAATTATATTACATGTTTTTTTGATATCTGCTTTTTTGAATTCTTTATATATTTTGAATATTACCCTTCTATTGGATATGTGGTTACTAAAATTTGTAAATGTAGATTTTTTAGTCTCTTGCTCTAATTGTCTCCCAGGATTGCTGCCTCTGTCTGCTAACCTAGGTATAGTCCTAGAAACTTCTTGTCTCCATACAATCCAGCATCTAGAATGTTTTGAGCCTCAGAAACTTATTGCTGAATAAACTCACCCCTTCCCAGCTTGGGCTGGTCCTCTTAGATGCTCTGGCCCAAATGTCTCTCCAAGATGACTGATTCAATCTGGCTTTTCTGTTTCTCCTGAACTGTTTTGCTTGATCTCAAACTTTTCTAGTACTCTTTTCTGATCTTCTTGATACTTCTCATTCTCTGGCTTATTCTGTCTTCACCTGTGTCTAGCTTGTTTTCTTTCTGCAACCTGTCTCTGTACAACTGTTCCAGAAAAACTGTCCCCCTTCCCTTTTTCACTCTTCGTACTCCTTTAATAGCTTTCATTTGTTCTCTCTTCTTGTTAGAGTTGAGCATATTGTATTCTGTCAAATTTGTCACTTTGTCTGCCACTCAATTAGACATTACTTTTAAACATAGGTGCTTCCTTCTACAAACCAACTTTACTTTCATTGTGTGATTAAGGCCCTGTTTATATTCCAGCCAGAGGGATTAAGAGTGTGTTTAAGGCAGAGCCATACCACAACTAGAAACAGTTTTTTTTTCTTTTTCTCTCACTAAATAACACTATCTCAGGTTCACATCAAGATCAAATATCCCACAACAAAACATCTTTTTCCATTCTGCAGTGTGCTTCTTCATTCAAAGGATAGATTCCTTTGCTATGCAGACACTCTTAAGTTGATGAGGCTCCATTTTATTAATTGTTATTATTGCTTGTAGCTAACTGTGCTATGTTTGGGAAGTTTTCCAGAATCAGTGAGTTCAAGGGAATTCTCCACTTTGTAGTCCTGTTCAGTGTATCTGGTTTTATGTTGAGGTTTTTTTTTTAATACCTTTGGAGTTTTGTTTTGTGCAAGGTGATAAGTATAGATCTATTTTGATTCTTCTACATGCAGCCATCCAGTTTGATTAGCAGCATTTCCTGAAGATCCTGTAGGGTTTATTGTTATTGCTGTTTGATTTTTATTTTGTTTTGTTATGTTTTCCAGATTGTATTTTTTGAAATTCTTTATAAAACAAATCAGATATCTTTAGGTGTGTATATTTGTTTGATTAATTCAATTCCATGAAGCAACATGCCTTTTTTTCTGTATTTTCCTTTTTTTTCCCTCAAATACCTTGTTCCTTTTATTGCCATATCTTGATAGTAAAACTTGAAATCAGAGATAGGACTACATCTGGCAATTCTTTTGTTGTTGGGTTTTCCTTGATTTCTTGCTCTTTTTCTGTTTCCATAAGAACTGGAAAATTGTTCATATTTTTTTTGTACCATGGGTGATTTTCCTATATTAACCTTTGAATACTTGATTATGGGATATTTTGTCACCTTCTGATATCTTCTTCAGTTTCTTTAAGTTTTTAATATAAAAGTATTTCACTTGTTTGGTTATAACACATTATCCCAAACTGTATTATTTGAAGCTACTTTCAATGGTATCGTTTCCCTGGTTTTCTTATCTTTTGTCATTGGTATATAGAAATGCTACTGATTTCATGAGTTAATTTTGTATTCAGTTGTTTGGCTGAAAGTATTTATCAGCTGTAGAAGATTCCTGGTGGAATGTTTCAAGATCATTTACATTTATTATTATATCATCTACAAATAAAGATACTCTTGACTTCTTCCTTTCCATTTTGCATCACCTCTTATAGTCTTATTTTTCTCGCAAAGACTTCAAATACTATATTGAGAAGATATAAAAAGAGTGGATAATCTGTTCTTATCTTTCATTTAGTGGAATTTTAGTTTGAGTGTTACTCCACTTATGCTGATGTTGGCTTGCTGTTAACTGCTTTTATTATGTTGACATATGTCCTTTTTATCCCTAGTTTCTCTCTGGTACTTTTATCATGAAGGAATTTGCCAAAAGCTTTTTCTGTATTTAATGAGATAATCTTTCCGTATTTAATGAGAGAATCTTTTTTCTTCCAGTTTGCTTATATGATTATTACATTCATCCTTTGACATATGTTAATCTCTGCATCACAGAGCTGACATCTACTTCATCATGTTTGATGATCTTTTTGATGTGTTCTTAAATTCAGCTTGCCAGTGTTTTATTGAGTAGATTTTGATCTATGTTGATAAGGGACAATAGTCTATAAATTTTTTGGGAGGATTAGGTCTTTATGTGGTTTGGACATTAACTGTGGTCTCCTAAAACAAATTGAGCAATGTGCAATATTCCTTCTGTTTCAATTTTGAGGAATGATTTGAGATTTGGCATTAACTCTTTTATAAGTCTGGTAGAATTCTATGCTAAAGCCATCTGGCAAGCACATGGTACATATACATGTTAGAAGGCAAAACGCACATAAGATAAACATGAATGAATCTAAATTTAAAAATCAGCTTTACTTTTTTTTAATGTTGCAAATATCTCTCTGGCCATGAAAACGGCAAGGCTAGCTGCATGTCTGTACCCATACCTCCTTTTTCCTAACTTCTAACTCAACCCTGAACTGAAAGGAAACCTCTAACCTA
This sequence comes from Rattus norvegicus, assembly GCF_021556685.1. Lineage (NCBI taxonomy): Eukaryota > Metazoa > Chordata > Mammalia > Rodentia > Muridae > Rattus > Rattus norvegicus. The sequence goes on from NC_141535.1 coordinate 127,070,114, forward strand.
AAGAGATTAACCAAGAAAGCATAGGTAATATAGAATTCCAGACTAGCAAAGCAAAAGAAGTAACACATACATATCACAAAAAGAAAATAATGAAAAACAAATATTTCTCAATGATAACTCAAAACCCATAAAACCCATAAAAACACTACACCAAAGGTTACATCTTACTGTCCTGTTGAGAACATTTTCTTTACGTGAATATTTTTCTCTAATGTGACTTGCATGTATTTAACTACACAGAAATAAAACAAAAGGAAACAAACCCTGAACACAAGACAAAATCTTGGATGTATTTTCTTGGACATCTACTACAAAATCATGGTGGAATAAAATTCATCAAGCAGGTAACATCCTTTTATGCACTTAGGTCATCAGTTACATTTGCAGTACAGTAATACTTTGAGTCATTTTTCTAATTTTTATATAGTACAAGGAGATGAAAGTTTTGCTTGTGTCCAGTTTTAGTCTGTAATTCCATATACTATTTTTTCCACACTGTAATTTCTGTACACTATTTCAGTGCACTATTTGCCTGAAGAGAGAATAGTGACTCAATATTACCTTCTTAAAATCCTAGTTAAATAATTAACTTACATTATTTTGCAAACTTTCAGATTCCCTAATACAGTTCAAATTCTGATTAAAAGATGAGAAGTTGACCTAGTTACACATGGCAGTGATCATAGTATACAGAGACTAGACCAGGAAGATTAAAAACTTGAGGTCAGTTTGTGATATAGCAAGAACTTATTAAAAAATCATTAAGAACTGACTGACTGATAAAAATTTTTAAGTTGGACAAAGACTTAATTTTTCTGTATCTAGGGAGGCAAACTCCAAAGTACTAATAATAGTGTGACTTATCTATATGTTGTTACATTTGATGGATATATTGTTAAAAACCCTCAAGATTAATAAGATTTGCTACTGGTATTAAAGCCAGACTGTCTCACCCTCCTGGATTTTATGTGGGTTCTAGAGATCCAAATTGGGCATCTAGTGCTCATACTTGTCTGGCAAGCTTTTTCCCACTATGCCACCTCCCAGTTCCTTTGTTGTTTGTTCTATTTAGGGGGTTTAGTGTAGCATTATCTTTTTCAGCCTACCTTAACTTATTGAAGTTTTTTGTTTCTTTTAACTGGATATTTTATGTATTTACATTTCAAATGCTATCCCTTTTCCCACTCTCCCATCTCACCTTCCCCCTTTCCCTATGAAGATGCTCCCACTCCCTTGCATCCACTCCTACCTCAATGCCCTGGCATTTCTCTACCCTGGGAAAATGAGCCTTGGAAGAACCAGGAGCTTCTCCTACTATTGATGCCAGACAATGCTATCTTCTGCCACATATGCAGATAGAGACATGGATCCCTCCATGTGTACTCTTTGATTTGTGGTTTAATCCCTTGGAGCTTTGGAGTATCTGGTTTGTTGATATTGTTCTTCCTTTAAGGTTGCAAACTCCTTCAGTTCCTTCAGTCCTTTCTCTAACTCCTCTATTGGTGTCCTCCCACTCAGTCTGAGGATTAGCTGCAAGCATCCTTATCTGTGTCAGTAAGGCTCTGGCAGAGCCTTCCAGGAGATGTCCACATCAGGTTATTGTCAGAATTTGTGTTTTAATTTTGGAAAATAACTAATTTACTTTAGTCTTTTGGACTTCAGAAATAACAAGATATCATTATATTTTTTCTCTCTCAAATCCTGTGTATAAAACTCCTAAAACCATTGAAATGTCTTTAATAAAAGTACTAGGAGATTTTTTGTTGGAGTATTATGCTCCTTCTTCAGTTCCTAGGACATAACTCCTTTGTAGACAAGAATGCTAAGAGAATCTGCTTTTTGTTCTTAATAGGTGGATCCAGAGTAGCCTCTGAGAAGGTTTTGTTACCAGAAAGCCAAGTCTAGTTACATCCATGGAGGGGACAGTAGTAGATGAAAGTGGAGTTAATCCTTAATCAAGTCTAACTGAAGACTTCATAAAATTTTCCACACTGTCGTATCTAGGGAGCATCAAAAAGGATTTGTTAAGATAATAGTGCATACTAAGACTATAATTGAGACTTTTATGTAAATGTGCCACCTTTCCCCTTTCACTTTATCTGAATCCTTCATTATAACTTTTTAAAATTATCAAGTAAACACTAGTGTTTTCTGAGCTATGTAAGTTGTTCAAGAAGATTTAAATGCCAGACAATGTCATCTTCTGCTATATGTGTGGAGTGAACCCAAGATTGTGGAATCCCAGAAGTGTATTTGAAAACCTTGAACTTGTTATTAGAATTTTTCAAGAATTTTTATGTAACCGAGCCCCATGAGATATCCAAACATCCATAGGTAGGTGGTGTTAGAATTGACCTTAATTACAGAACACCCATCTGGTATCCTCTAGGTATTACTTAGTGGATGGGACAACTGCCTAGACATCTGATTATAAAAGTGTTATGAAATGTAACTAAGGAAATGGGTAGGAAATATGATTTAAAAAATCAATAACAGGCCAGATAGAAGGCTCAATAATTAAAAGGAGTTGTTGCTCTTACATAGGACCTGGATTCAGTTTTCACTCCCTACATGTTGGCTCACAACTATTTGTAACTAAAAATCTAAGGGCTCTTATGTCCTTTTCTGAACTCCACAGGCATAAGGTATACATATGGTACCCATACTCACAAGTAGGCAAACATTTATTTGTGCGAAATAAAGACAAATCTAAATGAGCATTTAACAATATATAAATAAAAAACAAAGAGGGACGTTTTTACAGTTGAAATGCTTGTTTCCATTAGTTGCTTCTTTTGGACTAGATCACACAGAAGCTCTAATTCCTCCCTAGTATCATAGTGGTTAAAAATAGAAAACCAGATCAAAACTACTATTTTTGATGATTTTGTAAGATTCAGTTTTTGTCTACAATCCAATTAGATGACTTAGTAAGTCACTTTAGTTTTAAGTTTTCTTAAAAACCATAGTAAACACAAAATCACGTGCCTTTACATTTGGCTTGAAATGTGAAGAGGAGTACAATTTTGACAAATTGATACCAGTCTCAGTTTTTTCTTCCTTTTGTAAGAAAGACATGTGTTGGGGAATTTGGATAATTACAAACTGTGAGACACATCAAACACTGAACTACAGTTTGGAGCTCTACAGATCAGTAAAAGACTTGTACACAAAATACTGCAGAGCGTATACTTTGGTTTTAAGAATCCTGGCTTATAGAATGATATACAAGTAAAAATATATCTGTAATATTTCTAGATTATGGAATAGTTTAGAAGCTGGGAACACTTCCTTTCAACAATGATTACATATGACTATATTTACTATATAATAGTCAAACAATTCAAACTGCACACATACATACACACACACACACAGAGAGAGAGAGAGAGAGAGAGAGAGAGAGAGAGAGAGAGAGCAAGATAAGAGTAAGCAAAGTTAAAAGTGTGAGAAATACATGTGATTATGTTATTAGTATGATCGTATTTAAATGGCTATTCTTTATCCTAAAATTTTAATTTAATAAAAAAACAGTAATTTTAGGATATTGTTACTGTCTTTAGAACATGACTTTTCTGTATTTGACATTATTGAAATCTAGAACTCACGTATATTTGTTGATTTTTTTCTACTGTCTTTATACTGGTTTCCTGATGTCTCACAGAATTCATAAAAATACTATGAAAAATTGGTTCTGGCAGCTTGTCAGTAACTATTACTAACAAATTTATTGAAGAGTATCATTCACTTCTGACTTATTTGCAAGTTTGAGAGGTTGGATTTGAGATATATGCCAGTTATCTATGGCATATATCTGAAAATACTTAGGATTGCTTTTACTGTTGATTGTGTAATGCAGGGGGGAGAGCAGTAGGCTTATCGCTTGATATTGCTAGTGAAAAATAACTCAGATGTCAGATTCTACAATTTCAAGACTGTTGCTACATGCTACATTCTATATTAGTCAGTCTTCCAGAGGGAACACTGGGAATTTGAAGAAAATTTAGTGAGAGTGTATATAAAGATGTAGTGAGGATCACTTAAATCAAATGGAATTATATATAGTGTGGACACGGTTGTACCTTTTAGCTTGAAAAGTAAGATAAAGTTAATAGGCATCTGAGCAAGATCTGTGGCATTCATTTGAGAAACATTACTGGGGTGCAAAATTCTTTCAAAAGAGGACTAGGATCCTCAGTATAATGACACATTTCCTCTTCAATCTCCTGGAGACCAGCAGGAAAGAAGTGATAAGAACTATTTCTCCAGAAAAACCACTGGTTCCCTCCAACTAGGAAACCATGTAGGTCATCTTCTCTTTCATTTCTGTCTTCCAATTCCAATTCCATAGTCTCACTCCCATTTTGGTAGCAGACTACATGCACTAGTCTATCTTTACTTTCTTTCTCCATTCCCTGTGGACTTGATAGGAGACCCAGTTTTCTCCCTCCTATGGAACTTCTCTTCTTCCCACAATTTTCATGCCTTCTGTTACTAATACATAGAAACAAATTTTAAACAGGACTACCTGTGGCTACAGCTGGCAAGGATTCAGAAGCACTCTCTACCAAGCAGCCACAACACATATTTAAAATCCAGAGAGGTTAACAGAAAACAAGGAATGGAAAGCCTACCTGACGAAGGAAGACAAGTGCAGGAATGAGTGACCAGAATTATAATCTTTCCAAACATGGGTACCTAGAGACCAGAACAAAAATACAATCAAAACATGAAAGACAATACATCTTTATGATAGCCCAACAACCTTGCCATAATAGATCCTAATAAATGCAATATAATTGAAGCACAAGAAAATAACTTAAAAATAGCACTATTACTATGCTTAGGGAACTTAAGGAGGATATGAATAAATCCAATAATGAAGACAAGATACAAATATTTATATCCCTTAAGTTCTATAACCCATGTTTTGATTGGGTTGTTTGGTTTTTTTGTGGTTAGCTTCTTGAGATTACTTTGCATGCTACCAAAGGAGACAGGTTAGCATCTATCCAGCTGTAAAGTCTAGAGTATCTGTCTGACTTAAGACGTGCTAGAGCAATAGTGGCACAATGTTTGTAGGACTAATTAGCCAATATCTAATTCAATTTAACATCTATTCCATGCAAAGAAACTCATACCCAACACTGCTCCAGTATCCAAGAAACTGTCTAGACAGGACAGAGGCCTTGAAGAAAACCAAAATCACTGTTCTACTAATGGAATGTGGTAAATGACTCCTAATACATTCTGCTATAACTACAGATCAGTGTCTTGTCAGCCATCACCTAAGAGTCTTTCTCCGGCAACATATAAGAATAAATAGAGACCTGGAGCTGGACAATGTTCAGAGAGGGAAAGACCTTCACATACTCAATCCCAAATGGGCTATACATCAAATCTGTCTTCTCAGAGCTCAGAAATCTCTGCAGATAGAGTCAAGAGGAGTGTAAGCACCGGAAAGTATGGAGGATACCACTAGAATGAGGTACTCTAAACACAGCATGACCAATACACATGAACTCAGAGACTGTACCAGCATGCATAGAGATTGCATAAGTCTGGGCCGGATTGTGATGCCTGAACTTAGAGAGGAAGTGGACACCAGCTCCTATCTCTAACCCAGAAGCTATCTCTAATTTATAAGTACTTGCTAATGAAAAATTATTTTTCTTTTATTATTTATTTATTTTTACACTCCTGATTTTATACCCCTCCCTATTCACCCCTTGACTATTCCACATCCCATACCTCTCCCTGCCACCTCTCCCCCCTCCATGGAGTCTTACTGGATATACAAAATCTCTTAAGGCCCGGTCCATGACCTGGAATAGTAGACAGGTAACACAAAATGAATACAAAGGTATTTTTAGAGGTTATGTTGTAATGTTTTAAAACTGTCAATCAATCAATCAATCAATCAAAACAAAACAAACAAAACAAACAAACCAACAGGCCCCTTGTGTATACCCTCTATTTTCTCGTTTTCTGTTTTATGGAATTTCTTTGTGTGTGAATGTGAGTCTCTGGATCTATGTGTATTTTTGAGCCTTTGACTCTTTCTCTTCTGTCTATTACTTATTTTATCCTATTCTGGTTTGTCTGTTTTTTTATAATGTAAATTTATTTTTACAATCTAAATTTATTTTAAATTTTTTTATATATTTTAAAATTGTAATAAAATAGAGAAAGAATGGGCATGTATTTGTATGAGTAGGTAATTTGGGAGGAATTTGAGGAACAGGAAACCAAAATCCTAATAAACTGTATTAAAGCTATATTTCTAGGAGAAATTTTTGGATTATGTGTTTTTCCATAATAAAGAGTGAATCACACAATCTATTTGAAAAATTAATATTTGCCCTTAATCAACTAATTGTCCAGGAGCCAAGGCCAAGGATCCGCATTGATTCAAGCATTTGGTACATAATTGCTTATTAATTAGGCTGATGCCTTTCAAACCCTGCTACAGCAATTGTAAGGTCACTAGAAAATAAATTTTTGAATTGCCAGGAGAACCTTCCTCTGCCTTGAGTACTGGAGATTTTCTATTTGAAATATAGGTTAATATAGTCATTTTATGTCCACACATTGTGAGAAATAATTTAATTGGGTAGATACTGGTCAGAGTTTATCTGATCAGTATCTGAGTTCTCATTATGCAGTTAAAGCAGGTTTTTTCATGAAGTTACATGAAAATGTCTGCAACAGAGAGATGGTTCATCATCTGGGACTGCCACATTAAAACTGTTTTTCTGTGGCTATCATCAGTGCCTAAATATTTGAAGTATGCTATGTCAAATTCTGTCACTTGGAGACAGATCTCTGGGCTTCCATTGAGAACTGACTGTGGGTTCAGCTCTGGTTTTCTATAGTTATGAGAACATTCATGCTTTCAATGTATGGAACTATCTTCTTGAGAACTCTAGAAAGAAGTTTCATCTAAAAATTATCTTGTACATCAAGGGTTCTTTCATGTTAGATTCATTTGCCTGAGTGAAATTTATTGATTTCATGCAACTTTAGCAAGGGAGCTTCCTTTGTTATTTAAAAAGAAGTAAAATAAAAGCTGCCTTGGTCCCTGCAAGGACAATTGGGTCCAGAAGTAATTAGTGCCTTTGTTCTAAGTTAATTAAAATGTACAATTTCCTTGGTAAGAATAGTATAAAGGACAGCTAGGCTAGTTTCTATTTCTTCATTAAGATTTTCACTGTATACACATGAAAACAAAACTACAGTGATATAGACTTAATATTTCAGTTTGATGAAGGAGTATTATAAGCAATTCTATATGTTTTAATCATTAGGAACAAATATGTTACATGAGTTTTAATTTAGGTAAATAATTACTTTATTTTAAACAGTAGTGTGAAGAGGCTAATTCAAGTATTAATTATTATTATGGTAATTTTAACAAAGCATAGAAATAGCTTTAATAATTTAAAAATATATTCAATTGGTTTGCAACCATTTAAGCACTTTTTAACCATAACAGGCTTTCATGTTGGACAATGACCAAGAAATTATATTCTAAACATGTTGTAAGGAAATCATAACTAAGTATCTCACACATTCTTCTAAAAAACTATTTTTAAAAATACAGTGGTTTTATTAATAAGTAAAATTTAGTTGTTCATTAGTGTATAAAATGTGAGCAGCAATTAATTTTCTTTGTAGGATAATTTTAAAAATATACATGTGTATGCATATAAATATATGTGCCATTTTGTAGAGATAGTTTTCTATGTTGGCCATATCCTGCATGGCTTTGGTTTTGATCTGACCATGGCATTGTGTAAATAAAGGATAGATAGTTAAATATACATACAGAAAAGCTGAGATCAGGTAGGCGTGTACTTTGATGGGCTGCACCAAATATGCCATGAATGGGACTCAGTAACTTTACTGTTCACAGTATGGGGGGTTAGCTATTCTAAATAGGAGGACTCTGTAAGTGAAACGTTTCAGACTCTCAACATCAAGGAAGAAGAAGCTACAGTTGTTATTTATGCACACAGTGATCGATTGTTCATAAACCTTTATACACACATATAAGACCAGAAGACGAGAGGAATGCTTTGGCATAGTTCTGACCTTTGTTTATTTCACAGGAAAGGCTTTGTCATTACTATGGTTCTGGGTTCATGCTGGAGAGCCTTATGTCAACTTGGCACAAGCTAAAGCCATCTGAATGGAAGAACCCCCAATTAAGAAATTTCTTCCATAAGGTCATCTTGTAGACAAGCCTGCAAGGCATTTTATTAATTAATGATTGAAGTGATAGAGCCCATCCTATTTGGATGGGGCCATCCTGGGCTTGTGATCCAGGGTTCTATGAGAAAGTAGTCTGAATAAGCAAGAAGAAACAAGCCAGAAAGAAGAATTTCCCCATGGCCTCTTCATAAGCTCCTGCTTGCAGGTTACTGCCCTGTTTGAGTTCCTGTCCAGACTTCCTTTAACAATGAACAGGAATTTACAGGAATAACCCAGATAAATCCATTCCTATCCATGTTGCTTTGGTGATGGTGTTTCACCTGAAATGAAAAAAAAAAGAGGGGGGGTGGTTGTTTATAATGCTGTATATCTGTGAGTTGCTCCTGTGAGCAAGAATGGATCTAGTTCACATCTCAACACTAAATGTTTCTCATTGTTATCAACATGTTTGCATAGGTAATGCAATCCTTGACAATCTCTTCTTCTTTTTTTTTCTTTATTAACTTGAGTATTTCTTATTTACATTTCGACTGTTATTCCCTTTCCCGGTTTCTGGGCCAACATCCCCATCCACTTCTATATGGGTGTTCCCCTCCCCACCCTCCCCCCATTACCGCCCTCCCCCAACAATGATGTTCACTAGGGGTTCAGTTTTAGCAGGACCAAGGGCTTCCCCTTCCACTGGTGCTCTTACTAGGCCATTCATTGCTACCTATGAGGTTGGAGCCCAGGGTCAGTCCATGTATAGTCTTTGGGTAGTGGCTTAGTCCCTGGAAGCTCTGGTTGGTTGGCATTGTTGTTCATATGGGGTCTCGAGCCCCTTCAAGCTCTTCCAGTCCTTTCTCTGAATCCTTCAACGGGAGTCCTGTTCTCAGTTCAGTGGTTTGCTGCTGGCATCGCCTCTGTATTTGCTGTATGCTGGCTGTGTCTCTCAGGAGAGATCTACATCCAGTTCCTGTCGGCCTGCACTCCTTTGCTTCATCCATCTGGTCTAATTGGGTGGCTGTGTATGTATGGGCCACATGTGGGGCAGGCTCTGAATGGGTTTTCCTCCTGCCTCCATTTTAATCTTTGCCTCCCTATTCTCTGCCAAGGGTATTCTTGTCCCCCTTTTAAAGAAGGAGTGAAGCATTAGCATTTTGATCATCCATCTTGAGTTTCATTTGTTCTAGGCATCTAGGGTAATTCAAGCATTTGGGCTAATAGCCACTTATCAATGAATGCATACCATGTATGTCTTTCTGTGATTGGGTTACCTCACTCAGGATGATATTTTCCAGTTCCCTCCATTTGCCTATGAATTTCATAAAGTCATTGTTTTTGATAGCTGAGTAATATTCCATTGTGAAGATGTACCACATTTTCTGTATCCATTCCTCTGTTGAAGGGCATCTGGGTTCTTTCCAGCTTCTGGCTATTATAAATAAGGCTGCTATGAACATAGTGGAGCACGTGTCTTTGTTATATGTTGGGGCATCTTGTGGGTATATGCCCAAAAGAGGTATAGCTGGGTCCTCAGGTAGTTCAAAGTCCAATTTTCTGAGGAACCTCCAGACTGATTTCCAGAAAGGTTGTACCAGTCTGCAATCCCACCAACAATGGAGGAGTGTTTCTCTTTCTCCACATCCTTGCCAGCATTTGCTGTCACCTCAGTTTTTGATCTTAGCCATTCTCACTGATGGGAGGTGAAATCTCAGGGTTGTTTTGATTTGCATTTCCCTTATGACTAAAGATGTTGAACATTTCTTTATGTTTTTGTCAGCCATTTGGCATTCCTCAGCTGTGAATTCTTTGTTTAGCTCTGAGCCCCATTTTTAATAGGGTTATTTGTCTCCATGCGGTCTAACTTCTTGAGTTCTTTGTATATTTTGGATATAAGACAATCTCTTCTTAATCACCCCTATCTTTGTTACCTCCTCCCAGGAGACAACTATTAGGTAATTGCCATATGTGTGGTCGACTCTTTCTGAATTCAAGTTCCATGATGTCATGGATATGTCAAATATTTATGTTTGTAAAGTTGATTTGTGATTCTAATTAGCTATTTTTGATTTATTTGTGCATTGGGATGCAAATGTTTACTTTTTTCTGTAGAAATGCTTTCTTTTACATAAACATGATAGCATGGAGCCTTAAAAATATGAGACGAGAAGTAGAATTCTCTATATTTATTAGAATTAACTTTTCTAAGGATACTTAATGTTATAGATATTGTGAGGTAACCATATGTCTGTAACCTAAGACAACTTTTAGTAATAAAAACAAAGAAATGTGTAATATGAAGAGCCTGTGACCATTATGGATCCAGGGACACCCACAGATTACGTTATGGTTCTGACAAGGTAGTTGTCTTGATTCTAAGTATCTGTCTGAAATTCTTTGCATAAAAGCACATAGCTAGACATATTCTGGTTTTTGACTATTCAGATGTACAGACATAATAGGCATTGTACTTGCTATAGAATTTAATCCATGTGTCATATTTTTGTCAAAAGAACAACTCTAGAACAAGGGCTGAGTCATTTGAATTAATTCAGTCCAAGTTTCACTGCTCTTGGATTATAAATCAGAGTCGTATTATCAATGACTACAGAAAGGGTTTTTCCTGTTTTCATAATACAGATCATCATGTGATATATGTTGAATCTTGCCAAGGTAACTCCCTTTTTAAATATGTGAAGACACATGGCTGGAGCCCAAGACTTATAGAGTGATATTTTTTCTTGTATCTTCTATATTTCTTTTTTTCCATCTTTATTAAATTGGGTATTTCTTATTTACATTTCAAATGTTATTCCATTTCCTGGTTTCCATGCCAACATTCCCCTAACCCCTCCTCCTCCCATTCTATATGGGTGTTCCACTCCCAATCCTCCAACCATTACTGCCTTCCCCCCCAACAATCATATTCACTGTGGTTTTAGTCTTGGCAGGACCAAGTGCTTCCCCTTCCACTGGTGCTCTTACTAGGCTATTCATTGCAACCTAGGCGGTTGGATCCCAGGTTCAATCCATGTATAGTCTTTGGGTAGTGGCTTAGTCCCTGGAAGCTCTGGTTGGTTGGCATTGTTGTTCATATGGGGTCACAAGCCCCTTCAAGCTCTTTCAGTCCTTTCTTTGATTCCTTCAACGGGACCATTTAGATTCATATTTTATAATAAAATTGGTTTGTTAGTGATAGATGCTCTGCTGCTTTTCATAGTCACTAGAAGTGAAAATGCCTGTCAGTTTTCACAGCTAATGTATTTGAGATTTTGGATGTGTGTGTCTGTGTGTGTGTGTGTGTGTGTGTGAGTGTGTGTGTGTGTGTTTGTGTGTGTGTGTGTGGTCAGACTATAAGTCTCTCTCTCTCTCTCTCTCTCTATATATATATATATATATATATATAAGTCTATATATATATATACTATAAGTCTATATATATATATATATATATTTCTACTTAATACTATAAAAGACACATTCTAATTTTCCAAAAAGAAGCAGTGAAAACAGAGATCATAGCCTGGAGAAATAAGATATAAGATGCCTGACTATCAAAGAAATGCCACTTTGGAATGAAAGGCCACTAGAAAATGCAATAATGTGAACATGAAATTGAACAAATCTTCAAATTGAACATAAAGAGGTCACATCTTAGTACTTCTCTTCACTTTACAAATGGATCTCTCAACTGCTCTGATGTAAAAGATGGCAAGAAGTAATTTATATTGTTCACATCTACTATTTAATGACTCCAAGAAGTGAAAGCTAATTTTGCTTGTGTTCACATTCACTGCAGACACTTGTCACAAGTTGCTTATAACTTTGTAAGGCTACTTATCAGAAATGGAGAGTTAAATATTGAGTGTGAAATCATAACAAAGTTTCTAGAATCCTTAAAACGTCTGTGACAACTAATGTGAGAAATTCAAAGGTATACTTTAGGCAATATACACTCCTATAAGCTATTTGTAATCAAGAAAAAGGGAAATTTATTTAAAAATAATTGATTACATTAAGAAATCACCCGTCAATTAAATGAATCAAATTTAATTTGTAAATTTTATGAAAATGAAAGGCTAATATAACCACCAACTTTATAGAAACTTTACTCAAGTTGTTGTATGGTACAGGACTGTCACTGAATTCTGAAAGGTGAGGCAGGAGGATTGAAAGGTTGAAGACACCCTGGGTTATATTATAATATTCTCTCTCAAATACCATAATGGTACAAATGAAGGTCTGTATTAGACAGTATGCAAAAGAGTATGATTGGACTTATTCTCTAACAGTGATGGCAGAAAATGGAGAAGGAAGGAAAAGAGACATAGAGAGAGACACAGAAAGTGAAGAGAGAGACACAGAGACAGATATATAGAGAGACAGAAAGAGAGACAGAGACAAAGACAGAGGCAGAGGTAGAGAGATAAACAGAGACAGACACAGAGAGAGATTAGTTCTCAATTTTTATATGAGATGTTATTATTTGCATGCAGTATATTTTCAAAGAGTTTCAATATTTTAAGGGCATTCTCTATCTTTGAATATTCAGTTAAAATATACAAATTTTGCATCTTCATGTGATTCAAACTTTCATGTTTTTGTTCTTTGTGGGAAGTGTTAAAATGAGACATGACAAGTACTTTTTTTGGTGAGGGTCTTTAATGAATTTCCTTACAACCTTGGGACTTGTAGCCTTCTCTTTGATTCTTAAATGCTCTGGAGCAGACTGGATATGTTCTAGAGTCCTTCCGTTTGGACCATGAGATAATAATGTTCTTTACTTACAGGTCTGAATTTAAAACCTCAGCTGAACTCTCTGGACATGGTAGCTTTTTCAGTCTGCCAGTTTCTATCTTCTCATTGGGGAGCTGAGACCGCTGATATTCAGACCTGCCTCTTAGATCTTAAAAAGATGATAAAACAATTTTAAAGATGTGCATAATTTCCTTAGTTTAGAAGATAAAGAAAGGCAAAGAATAAAATTCATCTTAGTTGTGTCTTGAATAATTTGTCTTAACTTTACTTGTTTTTCATTAATAGTCTCCCTACGTAGTTATAATCTTATAGGTCAGATACCACATGCTGCAGGGAGTCTGAGTTTCTTTCTCTATCCAGAACTTTTCCAGGCCCACCATTTCTTATAATGTCCCTCATCTTTGATGTTTTCTGAGACAATTTAAGCTGATGCTTTTATAAGGCCCGTTATCAATACTGTGATGAGGTCCTCCCCTTATGTTTTAAGTTTTAAATTGTGATAAAATACACCAATATAGTGTAGTTAGAAATGTATTCTTTACCATTACCTTGTCCTCTTCCCACCCTTCCTTGCTTCCCCTTCCCCCACTCCTTCCCTACCTTCCTTTCTTCTTTCTTCCTACATTTGCTTTTGGCAAACTTCTATGACATTTATGAGCTATTTATTCACTATGTTTTATTGATCCGAATTCTGTCTACTCTGCAAACTGTGTTGTATTTCCATTGCAGTTTTTTGCAGAGAGCATCTGAATTGGAAACAGAGTCCTTGCCTATGCACTGTAGTACAGATTCAACCTTTCTCTCAGAACTCCTTGATCTATTTTGAGAAAGATGTCTTACAAATACTACTTATTACATCTTCACTTTACCTATAACCTTTCAGCAGTTTTCTACAACCAATTTAAAGAGTTCCTAGTGCTTAACAAGGACAGTAAGTCCTTGTGAAAAGTTGTCTTTGCTCACTTCTTAAAGTTCATCTCTTACTTCCTCTTTACTAAAATCTATCTGAGCTTTAGATACCTGAGACTTAATTTAGGCTACACACATTGTGTTCCTAAACAGGCATTAAAGTAGGCAATTAATTCTTTCTGGAGAGCCTTTCCCACTCTATATCATTATTAGACAAATAATAATAAAGTACCTCAGCCCATTCTTATTATACTCGGCTTTATGACAGGCTGCCTATCTGCAAAGTCTATACCCCTCTGTAAAGATATTGATATAGCTGAGTTAAAGAAGAAATTATATTTTCTTATTATGGGCCTAGAAGCTGAAAGTATAAAATTTTGGGGTAACTCATATAGACAGTAGAATTCAGATGTAAAGAAAGTTTAAGTTCTAGTTCAAATACCACATCAAAAACATGTATAATAGTAATAAAATTTGGTCAATTATTATAGCAAAGGTGTTATAAGTAATATTTGTATTTGTAATATGTAGTATATGTATACATGTATGTATAGATTTTAAGGTTATATATGTATGTGTATAATATTGTATGGATAATAAGACAAATATGTGTATACATGATAAAACTATACAATAAGGTGCCTTTGCAAATGTAGTTACTACAATTCAGAACCATCGCCATACGATAGATGTAGTTTGGAACTCAAGTGTTCCCCAAAAGCTTATCAATTCAGATATTATTTCCAACTTTTGACAAAACTGGACAAGTAGCTGCCGCCGCAGAGAGCCCTTGGGCAGCACCCCGCGAGCAAACTTGAGCCTCGGGACCACAGGTAAGACCAACTTGTCTGCTGCAAGAGAGGTGCCTGGTGAGATCAGGACACACAGAGGCAGAGTTCATCTAGGACCGGGCACGTCCTGTGTTTGCCAGAGGTCCCACGCCCGCGGATCCCTGGCCCGCAGCAGCTCTCTGCTCCCAGACCCTGTGGGAAATACACCTCACCGCCTGATCAGGTGGGCACTCCTGAGGCTGCAGAGCTGAAGAGACCACCAACACTGCCCACCCCTGCCCACATCCCTGGCCCAAGAGGAAACTGTATAAGGCCTCTGGGCTCCCATGGGGGAGGGCCCAGGAGCGGCAGGACCCCTGCCTGAGACACCGCTGGAACCTGAGGGAAACAGACCGGATAAACAGTCCTCTGCACCCAAATCCCGTGGGAATGAGAGCTGAACCTTCAGAGAGGCAGACAAGCCTGGGAAACCAGAAGAGACTGCTCTCTGTACATAAATCTCAGACGCCAGAGGAAAACACCAAAGGCCATCTGGAACCCTGGTGCACTGAAGCTCCCGGAAGGGGCGGCACAGGTCTTCCTGGTTGCTGCCGCCACAGGAGCCCTTGGGCAGCACCCCGCGAGCAAACTTGAGCCTCGGGACCACAGGTAAGACCAACTTGTCTGCTGCAAGAAAGCTGCCTGGTGAACTCAAGACACAGGCCCACAGGAACAGCTGAAGACCTGTAGAGAGGAAAAACTACACGCCCGAAAGCAGAACACTCTGTCCCCATAACTGACTGAAAGAGAGGAAAACAGGTCTACAGCTCTCCTGACACACAGGCTTATAGGACAGTCTAGCCACTGTCAGAAATAGCAGAATAAAGTAACACTAGAGATAATCTGATGGCGAGAGGCAAGCGCAGGAACCCAAGCAACAGAAACCAAGACTACATGGCACCATTGGAGCCCAATTCTCCCACCAAAACAAACATGGAATATCCAAACACACCAGAAAAGCAAGATCTAGTTTCAAAATCATATTTGATCATGATGCTGGAGGACTTAAAGAAAGACATGAACACACTTAGGGAAACACAGGAAAACATTAATAAACAAGTAGAAGCCTACAGAGAGGAATCGCAAAAATCCCTGAAAGAATTCCAGGAAAACACAATCAAACAGTTGAAGGAATTAAAAATGGAAATAGAAGCAATCAAGAAAGAACACATGGAAACAACCCTGGATATAGAAAGCCAAAAGAAGAGACAAGGAGCTGTAGATACAAGCTTCACCAACAGAATACAAGAGATGGAAGAGAGAATCTCAGGAGCAGAAGATTCCATAGAAATCATTGACTCAACTGTCAAAGATAATGTAAAGCGGAAAAAGCTACTGGTCCAAAACATACAGGAAATCCAGGACTCAATGAGAAGATCAAACCTAAGGATAATAGGTATAGAAGAGAGTGAAGACTCCCAGCTCAAAGGACCAGTAAATATCTTCAACAAAATCATAGAAGAAAACTTCCCTAATCTAAAAAAAGAGATACCCATAGGCATACAAGATGCCTACAGAACTCCAAATAGATTGGACCAGAAAAGAAACACCTCCCGTCACATAATTGTCAAAACACCAAACACACAAAATAAAGAAAGAATATTAAAAGCAGTAAGGGAAAAAGGTCAAGTAACATATAAAGGCAGACCTATCAGAATCACACCAGACTTCTCGCCAGAAACTATGAAGGCCAGAAGATCCTGGACTGATGTCATACAGACCCTAAGAGAACACAAATGCCAGCCCAGGTTACAGTATCCTGCAAAACTCTCAATTAACATAGATGGAGAAACCAAGATATTCTATGAAAAACCAAATTTACACAATATCTTTCTACAAATCCAGCACTACAAAGGAAAATAAATGGTAAAGCCCAACATAAGGAGGCAAGCTATACCCTAGAAGAAGCAAGAAACTAATCGTCTTGGCAACAAAACAAAGAGAATGAAAGCACACAAACATAACCTCACATCCAAATATGAATATAACGGGAAGCAATAATCACTATTCCTTAATATCTCTCAACATCAATGGCCTCAACTCCCCAATAAAAAGAAATAGATTAACAAACTGGATATGCAACGAGGACCCTGCATTCTGCTGCCTACAGGAAACACACCTCAGAGACAAAGACAGACACTACCTCAGAGTGAAAGGCTGGAAAACAACTTTCCAAGCAAATGGTCAGAAGAAGCAAGCTGGAGTAGCCATTCTAATATCAAATAAAATCAATTTTCAACTAAAAGTCATCAAAAAAGATAAGGAAGGACAATACATATTCATCAAAGGAAAAATCCACCAAGATGAACTCTCAATCCTAAATATCTATGCCCCAAATACAAGGGAAACTACATATGTAAAAGGAACCTTACTAAAGCTCAAAACACACATTGGACCTCACACAATAATAGTGGGAGATTTCAACACCCCACTCTCATCAATGGACAGATCATGGAAACAGAAATTAAACAGAGATGTAGACAGACTAAGAGAAGTCATGAGCCAAATGGACCTAACGGATATTTATAGAACATTCTATCCTAAAGCAAAAGGATATACCTTCTTCTCAGCTCCTCATGGTACTTTCTCCAAAATTGACCATATAATTGGTCAAAAAACGGGCCTCAACAGGTACAGAAAGATAGAGATAATCCCATGCGTGCTATCGGACCACCACGGCCTAAAACTGGTCTTCAATAACAATAAGGGAAGAATGCCCACATATACGTGGAAATTGAACAATGCTCTACTCAATGATAACCTGGTCAAGGAAGAAATAAAGAAAGAAATTAAAAACTTTTTAGAATTTAATGAAAATGAAGATACAACATACCCAAACTTATGGGACACAATGAAAGCTGTGCTAAGAGGAAAACTCATAGCGCTGAGTGCCTGCAGAAAGAAACAGGAAAGAGCATATGTCAGCAGCTTGACAGCACACCTAAAAGCTCTAGAACAAAAAGAAGCAAATACACCCAGGAGGAGTAGAAGGCAGGAAATAATCAAACTCAGAGCTGAAATCAACCAAGTAGAAACAAAAAGGACCATAGAAAGAATCAACAGAACCAAAAGTTGGTTCTTTGAGAAAATCAACAAGATAGATAAACCCTTAGCCAGACTAATGAAAGGACACAGAGAGTGCGTCCAAATTAACAAAATCAGAAATGAAAAGGGAGACATAACAACAGATTCAGAGGAAATTCAAAAAATCATCAGATCTTACTACAAAAACCTATATTCAACAAAATTTGAAAATCTTCAGGAAATTGACAATTTCCTAGACAGGTACCAGGTACCGAAGTTAAATCAGGAACAGATAAACCAGTTAAACAACCCCATAACTCCTAAGGAAATAGAAGCAGTCATTAAAGGTCTCCCACCAAAAAGAGCCCAGGTCCAGACGGGTTTAGTGCAGAATTCTATCAAACCTTCATAGAAGACCTCATACCAATATTATCCAAACTATTCCACAAAATTGAAACAGATGGATCACTACCGAATACCTTCTACGAAGCCACACTTACTCTTATACCTAAACCACACAAAGACACAACAAAGAAAGAGAACTTCAGACCAATTTCCCTTATGAATATCGACGCAAAAATACTCAACAAAATTCTGGCAAACCGAATCCAAGAGCACATCAAAACAATCATCCACCATGATCAAGTAGGCTTCATCCCAGGCATGCAGGGATGGTTTAATATACGGAAAACCATCAACGTGATCCATTATATAAACAAACTGAAAGAACAAAACCACATGATCATTTCATTAGATGCTGAGAAAGCATTTGACAAAATTCAACACCCCTTCATGATAAAAGTCCTGGAAAGAATAGGAATTCAAGGCCCATACCTGAACATAATAAAAGCCATATACAGCAAACCGGTTGCTAACATTAAACTAAATGGAGAGAAACTTGAAGCAATCCCACTAAAATCAGGGACTAGACAAGGCTGCCCACTCTCTCCCTACTTATTCAATATAGTTCTTGAAGTTCTAGCCAGAGCAATCAGCCAACAAAAGGATGTCAAGGGGATACAGATCGGAAAAGAAGAAGTCAAAATATCACTGTTTGCAGATGATATGATAGTATATTTAAGTGATCCCAAAAGTTCCACCAGAGAACTACTAAAACTGATAAACAACTTCAGCAAAGTGGCTGGGTATAAAATTAACTCAAATAAATCAGTTGCCTTCCTCTATACAAAAGAGAAACAAGCCGAGAAAGAAATTAGGGAAACGACACCCTTCATAATAGACCCAAATAATATAAAGTACCTCGGAGTGACTTTAACAAAGCAAGTAAAAGATCTGTACAATAAGAACTTCAAGACACTGAAGAAGGTAATTGAAGAAGACCTCAGAAGATGGAAAGATCTCACATGCTCATGGATTGGCAGGATTAATATAGTAAAAATGGCCATTTTACCAAAAGCAATCTACAGATTCAATGCAATCCCCATCAAAATACCAATCCAATTCTTCAAAGAGTTAGACAGAACAATTTGCAAATTCATCTGGAATAACAAAAAACCCAGGATAGCTAAAGCTATCCTCAACAATGAAAGGACTTCAGGGGGAATCACTATCCCTGAACTCAAGCAGTATTACAGAGCAATAGTGATAAAAACTGCATGGTATTGGTACAGAGACAGACAGATAGACCAATGGAATAGAATTGAAGACCCAGAAATGAACCCAAACATATGGTCACTTGATTTTTGACAAAGGAGCCAAAACCATCCAATGGAAAAAAGATAGCATTTTCAGCAAATGGTGCTGGTTCTACTGGAGGTCAACATGTAGAAGAATGCAGATCGATCCATGCTTATCACCCTGTACAAAGCTTAAGTCCAAGTGGATCAAGGACCTCCACATCAAAGCAGACACACTCAAACTAATAGAAGAAAACTAGGGAAGCATCTGGAACACATGGGCACTGTAAAAAATTTTCTGAACAAAACACCAATGACTTACGCTCTAAGATCAAGAATTGACAAATGGGATCTTATAAAACTGCAAAGCTTCTGTAAGGCAAAGGACACTGTGGTTAGGACAAAACGGCAACCAACAGATTGGGAAAAGATCTTTACCAATCCTACAACAGATAGAGGCCTTATATCCAAAATATACAAATAACTCAAGAAGTTAGACCACAGGGAAACAAATAACCCTATTAAAAAGTGGGGCTCAGAGCTAAACAAAGAATTCACAGCTGAGGAATGCCGAATGGCTGAGAAACACCTAAAGAAATGTTCAACATCTTTAGTCATAAGGGAAATGCAAATCAAAACAACCCTGAGATTTCACCTCACACCAGTGAGAATGGCTAAGATCAAAAACTCAGGGGACAACAGATGCTGGCGAGGATGTGGAGAAAGAGGAACACTCCTCCATTGTTGGTGGGATTGCAAACTGGTACAACCATTCTGGAAATCAGTCTGGAGGATCCTCAGAAAATTGGACATTGAACTGCCTGAGGATCCAGCTATATCTCTCTTGGGCATATACCCAAAAGATGCCCCAACATATAAAAAAGACACGTGCTCCACTATGTTCATTGCAGCCTTATTTATAATAGCCAGAAGCTGGAAAGAACCCAGATGCCCTTCAACAGAGGAATGGATACAGAAAATGTGGTACATCTACACAATGGAATATTACTCAGCTATCAAAAACAACGACTTTATGAAATTCGTAGGCAAATGGCTGGAACTGGAAAATATCATCCTGAGTGAGCTAACCCAAACACAGAAAGACATACATGGTATGCACTCACTGATAAGTGGCTATTAGCCCAAATGCTTGAATTACCCAAATGCCTAGAACAAATGAAACTCAAGACAGATGATCAAAATGTGAATGGTTCACTCCTTCTTTAAAAGGGGAACAAGAATACCCTTGGCAGGGAAGAGAGAGGCAAAGATTAAAACAGAGACTGAAGTAACACCCATTCAGAGTCTGCCCCACATGTGGCCCATGCATATACAACCATCCAATTAGACAAGATGGATGAAGCAAAGAAGTGCAGACCGACAGGAGCCGGATGTAGATCGCTCCTGAGAGACACAGGCAGAATATAGCAAATACAGAAGCGAATACCAGCAGCAAACCACTGAACTGAGAATAGGACCCCCGTTGAAGGAATCAGAGAAAGAACTGGAAGAGCTTGAAGGGGCTCGAGACCCCATATGTACAACAATGTCAAGCAACCAGAGCTTCCAGGGACTAAGCCACTACCTAAAGACTATACATGGACTGACCCTGGACTCTGACCCCATAGGTAGCAATGAATATCCTAGTAAGAGCACCAGTGGAAGGGGAAGCCCTGGGTCCTGCTAAGACTGAACCCCCAGTGAACTAGACTGTTGGGGGGAGGGGGACAATGGGGGGAGGTTGGGGAGGGGAACACCAATAAGAAAGGGGAGGGGGGAGGGGAATGTTTGCCCGGAAACCGGGAAAGGGAATAACACTCGAAATGTATATAAGAAATACTCAAGTTAATAATAAAAAAAAATAAAAAAAAAAACTGGACAAGTAGATTTTTAGGAACTTTAGCCTAGTGGAAGAAGGATGAACTTGACAAGAATATTGGAATTTTTCTATTCTTGTTTTTTTCTTTTATTTTCTGGATGTTATGGAGTAAATTCTTTTCTTTGTAGCATGTTTCCCATGAGACACTGCTTCATCAAGGACCACAGACACCAGGGACAAGTCAAACCTCTGTGTCCATGATTATTTTAGACATACTGTGATACTGATGGGATATAAAACTGAAGGAAATAAAGTCAGCATCTTGAACCCTTATAGACTCCCCAGTGTTCATAGTCCCCCTTCAACTGATTGGGGGAGAGAGGAAATATATGCAGACATAAAATGGGATGCTATTTTAATAATAGAATGAAAGGCAGTCTTATTTGCAGCAAGGTGAATAAATCTGGGCTGGGAGATGTTATATTAGATAAATGAGTAAAACATACAAAGAAATGCCACACCATGGGAACTGTGTAACTCAGGAGTGGAAAGGACAATGGTAGGCATCAGAGAGCAGTGAATGTAAGAAGTCAGGGGTATATTAAAAGTGTAAAAGACTTTAGTTAGCTACAAGGATTAAGTTAAAGAGATATACTGTATTTTGTGTTGACTATTGAAAAATTGTTAAAAATACTAGTGTACTAACTGAAAAGGTGAATAGAGTGTGAACTAAGCCAATTTAGTCATTCTATCATATGTATACATTGAAACAGCATGCATATACTAAAATTATTAAACTGAAACAAACTAGAGAAAATTTTGTCACATGGAGCAACTTATGACTTAACCAATATACATCTGTGTATTAATCCTTTATGAACTTGTTTCATTGGCTGAATACTGTAGAAGTATGCCACCATTTCTGTCAATTGAAAGACACAGGCTTTCTCTGTGGAAATATTTTTGGGAAATAACCTATCTTTGCTTGCCTTTTCTTTTTGTGTGGGGTAAATTTCTCACCAACAGGAATTAAGCAACAACCAAATCGAGATGTCCTTTGGCAATAACTTAAATGAACACCACTTCCTCTTCATGGTTTCTTTCTTGAGGTTTGTAAACTTTGCGTCAAGCAGGTAGAAGGGAAGAAATAAGAAGAAGAATGAGGAGTTAGAAGAAGTTCTCACCCACAGATCTCTGTGGGGACCATTGATCACATTAGCTGAAACTTAGAAGAAATTCAGTTAAGGACCACATTTTGTTTCTGTAACTTCTTTAGAATGTTTAGCTTTTTCTAAGGCTACAAGTACAAATGCACAAGAACAGATAGCTATGTGAATGTGTAGACATGTGCATATTTAAAAACATTCACACATAGCTTCAATAGGTTATTGTGTGTCAAAATAAGGACAGAAAAATAACCTTTGGAGTTCTAGGAAAGGTTATAAGTAGGGATTAAGGAAAGCATGTTTTTTTTTCAAACTAATTGCTTATTTTCCTTTTCAGAGAGAAATACTTGAATACAGGTTAGTTTACCTTACAAATTACAAACATATTTTAAAATTGCTGAACTCACAAGATTTAATGGCTCTATTTTCTCTGCTCAGAGCTCTGCAAACCTCAAGTGCAGAGAGGCAGTAACAGCATTAGGGTTTGAAAATTTATCTTTACTTTTCTTCTACACTCTGAATAAATCTTAATTTAAACTCATAAAGTTTATATATCTGGTTTAGAATGGCTTAAGTCACATGAATTTTAATTTAGCTATATCTATTGATCTCCAAAGACAAAACCTCCTGATATAACCAATGCAACAATATATGAAATATTTGTTTTTTCTTTATCTTTTTAAAAAATGTCTTTGTTATTTCTGCTCAAATATTAACATTTGAGGAGAGAGAGAGAGAGAGAGAGAGAGAGAGAGAGAGAGAGAGAGAGAGAGAGAGAGAACTTGGGAGGTGAGGAACCCGAGAAAGGGAGGAACCTTAGATGAACTGACCTACTGTGGCGAGAAAGAACTTGTAGAGTCTACCTCCAGCAAAAAAGACAAGGCATCAAATGGAGAGATGGCGTTTCCATCTCATAGTAAAAAACGCTGACCCAGAATTGTTTCTATCTAAAAGAAGTGCAGGAACTAAATGTAGAAGAGCCTGAGGAAAAGAGGTCCAGTAACTGGTGCAAAATGAGATCCAGCTCATGGGGTGGTCCCAAGGCCTGACACTATTACTTATGCTGTGGTGTGCTTACAAACAGGGGCCTATCATGACTCTGCTCTGAAAGGCCCAACAAGCACCTGAAAGAGTCAGATACAAATATTTAAACCCAACCAATGGACAAAAGTTGGTGACCCTTTTGGCTGAATTAGAGAAAAGCTTCAAGAAGCGGAGGAGGACGACCTTACAGGAAGCCTGGCAGTCTCAACTAATCTAAAATCCCTGGATCTCTCAGACACTCTCAGACCAACCAGACAGCATACACCAGTTGATATGAGGTCCCCAATATATACAGCAGAGGACAGCCAGGTCTAGACTCAATCAGAAGAGATACACCTAGTCCTCTAGATACTTGGGACTCCTGGGAGTGAGGAGGTATAGTGGAGTGGGGGACGTGGGGTCATCCTCTTGGAAATATGGGGTAGGGGAAACAGGGAAGAAGTGTAGGTTGATTGGGAGGGCGATAAAGTCTGGAACGTTAAAAAAGTTTAAAGAATAATAAAAAATTAAAACAAAATATAAAAAGCAAGCAAAAAAAGAAATACCCTCATGTCCAAATAGAGCATTATATGCTGAATTCACATACTTTTAAATATTTGATAACATTTATACATCGTTCATCTTGATTGAAGAGTCAAGATCAAGGCATAACTATCCCCGGAATATCACAAAGTCCCATGTTGATATATATCTCCTAGGAAGAGGTGATAATAGGTATCATATGCATTTGGAAATCATCTTTAAGATGTCCTATATTTACCATCTTAAAAGGCAGAATCCAAGTTCTTCTTTCATAGCACCAAATGAAAGTACAGTGACTTAGACTTGGCTCTCTAAATTAGTATCATTACCTGAAACACTGAAGGCCACAAGACGCGCTGGTGACAACTTGATTGTGTTCAGACATTTTGTAAATTAGCTACTGGGTTTGAGAACTTTGACCAAGTGAGACTGACAAGACCTCTCAGGGAACAGTGGGTAGAGTACAAGGCAGATCACATTGGGCTGCCAACCCTTGACAGGCCTGTTTTAACTTCCTCTCCCTGAAGTTCCATGCCTTTTATTCTCTCTTCACTGAAATGGTGACACAAAGGTTATGACAAGCATGTGAAAATAGATAGTGACTCATTAATGTCTGCTAGGAAGGAGCATCATGGAGCAGCACAGGACGGCTTCAGTGAGCGCCTTTCATTTCTTCTGCATGATGCAGACAATCTCCTGAGCTGTCCAGAGTGTCATATTCTCTCAGTGAAACAAGATCAGTGCATTAATATGCTCCTCTTCCTCCAAGCTCATAGAGTCTTGTCACATTAATATTTTGCTTCAACCAGCTTTCCCTGAAATGTAAGAATGCAAATTATTCACTTCTTGAAACACTTCTGCAGGCTTTTTTTTTTCTTTTAAATCTGGCAACATTCAATTTACACGGATATTGAAGTAATGGACATTCTTAACAAACAGTTTTTATTTTTTTACTATTGTCAAAATGGATTTAAAGTGACAGCATTGAAATGGGGAATTTATTAGCTTGTTCTTATAGTTAACCTCTTTTATAGTACTAAATTATGAACCCTACAAGAGAACTCTTCCCAGGTTTAGTCCAGGATTATCTTTATCTTAATGGTTTTAACTATTGCATTTTGTTTTACTAAGTATCATTTTAATAGCTTATGTGCAAGTTTACATATGCAAGGATCATATAATCATTTAACTCTTAACTTGTTTTCCTTTTTTCATGGACTTAGAAAAACTGATGTTGTTGACAGTATAACACCATGATCATAAAAATAATACAAACATTGTGGGCAAATGTACCACGGCACATAGCAATGGTTTTGAACTTTGAAAATAGGATTATTGTAATGAGAAAATACTATTTTAGAGATAAAAGAAGGAAACAGAAGACAGTTCATATTATTTTAGTCATTTCCTTCTTCATATTTTATATTATACAGCTTATTAAATTAGCTTACATTAAAATAATAACAACATTTTTTCATATTTGAGAGGCCAATAACTTCATAGCTGTTAGGTCCTGGAGACAATGTGTCTCAACAGTAAGAAAAGCAGTCCCCCAGTAGCTGTCAGTCACTGGATGTGCCAGAAAGGTGGTAGTTGCTCAGTCCAAAAGGGTGAGTACTGCAGCAGTTCCAATATGGCACCAGTAAAACCTGGAAGGTTATTCAAATTATGGAATAGATATTCTTTCAGCAGAGAAATTGCCTTTCATTCAGGAAGTTCTGCATTTACACCCCACTATTATATGTACACACACACACACACACACACACACACACACACACACACACACACACACACACACACGCCCAGACACTCAGACATGCAAAAATATAAACAATATGTATATCAACATCACTATGTACTGTAATTTTTTGTCTTAAAATATGTTATAGCTTGCACATATTTACCTTTATTTCTCTTTCTAAAATATTTGTATTCAATATTGTTACTTTTGACATGCTTTTCTATTGAAGTTGGTTTATAATTTCATAACAGATTTTAAAAAGTTATTTATCTGTAGCTTATTGTGATGTTTAAGCTTCACTGTCTCTTTCAGTGGATTTTCCATTCACTTCCTAGATTGAAGCACATATCAGACTATGTCTAGGAGGACACTAATCCAGAGAGAACGCACTCTGAATGTGAGTTACACCCACAAAACTGCGAGGGAATAAGGAAAGAAGCAGAAAGCTAGTTAAGTTCAAAGTAATAGAAAACAAGTCAATGGTCAGTCCGAATCACATTACTGCTTTCTGACCAACTATGGTGTACACTGAGAGATGATTCGCCTTGACATAACGTCACACAAAACCCCTAGAATCCAGGAGGTAAAATAATGTCTTTTTTCTCTTCATTGTCAAGTGTTTGGTTTGCAGCAATGCAGAAAGTTGTGCACTTATATCACTGGGCTTATATTAATAAGAGTTAAAATTACGTTTCAATACCTAGTAATTGATGAAAGTAGCAATCTTTTTAACCATGAGAAAGGCAAGCCCATGAGCACTTCACAGAACAGTTACTGATTTTCTTCACAGTAGCTATAAGATGGATTTCATTATGCTAATTTTTGAATGATGAAACCCTATTCTTTTCAGAGATGATTGACTAGCCTATTTAATCCACAAATTAGATAAAGAGTAGGAGGTTAAAACTCCTAATTCACAGAACA
This sequence comes from Rattus norvegicus, assembly GCF_021556685.1. Taxonomy (NCBI): domain Eukaryota; kingdom Metazoa; phylum Chordata; class Mammalia; order Rodentia; family Muridae; genus Rattus; species Rattus norvegicus. Next base: position 127,096,687 of record NC_141535.1, read on the forward strand.
ATAAAGAGTGCATAAATTCTTGGATATCCATATAACTTAAAACTGTAAAACTCTTCTATCTTTCATTCTGTAAAATTCTCATTTTTGCATATTTATTCATTTTAATTTTATTCTGTGGGAATTTCACAAATGTATACAGTGAAATATGATATCAATACCACATCTCTCCACTCAGCTCTCCCTAGATGCCCACATAAAACCTCCCAATGCTATGTCTTTTAAAAATATAATCTACTAAATGAAACTTAGGTTATACACATGCATATGACAGTAGGGCTCTTTATTGAAACTTGGGTAAACTATCAGTGGCCATGCATCCAAGGAAGAATGCTTTCCCTTCCTCCATCAAATTGCCAATAGCCTCTCAGTTGTGAATAAGGTCTTGGGAACCCCTTCCTGTTCCAGCCTGGAACTGTATCTGACTTGATCTTATATAGATCATACACAGGTTGTAATGGCTATGATGAGTTCATGAGTGCAATAGCCATGTCACAATCCAGAAAACAGCACTTCCTAGAACTCCTCCTCACCGTCTAGCCTCTCACATTTTTTCCTATCTCCTCTTCCATGAGGTCCTCGGAATCTTAGCAAGGGTGTGACAAAGATGTCTGATTTTATGAGCACAAAAATAAGCAGTGTTTGACTAATATAGGTAAATACACATTACTTTGAGGTTTTTGTCATTGGAAATAATGTATATAGACTGAAAGCAGCTTTGTCTTCTAAAAAAAGAATTGCATCTTTACTTCATGTAGCTAAAAATCTTTTTTTAAATTTTGTCTGTAGTTTATTGGATATATTTTATTTACATTTCTTTTCTTTTTCTTATTTTTTCTTTTCTCCATCTTTACTAAATTGGGTATTTCTTATTTACATTTCAATTGTTATTACCTTTCCTGGTTTCCAGGCAAACATCTCCCTAACCCCTCTCCCTCCCCTTCTATATGGGTGTTCCCCTCCCTATCCTCCTCAAATTACTGCCCTCCCGTTTCAGTCTTGGCAGGACCAATGACTTCCCCTTCCACTGGTGCTCTTACTAGGCTATTAATTGCTACCTATACAGTTGGAGCCCAGGGTCAGTCCATGTATAGTCTTTGGGTAGTGGCTTAGTCCCTGGAAGCTCTGGTTTGTTGGCATTGTTGTTTATATGGGTTCTCCAGTCTGTTCAATCTCTTTCAGTTCTGTCTCTGAGTCCTTCAACGGGGGTCCTGTTCTCAGTTCAGTGATTTGCTGCTGGCATTCGCCTATGTATTTGCCATATTCTGGGTGTGTCTCTCAGGAGAGATCTATATCCAGTTGCTGTCAGCCTGCACTTCTTTGCTTCATCCATCTTATCTAGTTTGGTGGCTGTATATGTATAGGCCACATGTGGGGCAGGCTCTGAATGGGCATTCCTTCAGCCTCTGTTCTAAACTTTGCCTCCCTATTCCCTGCCAAGAGTATTCTTGTTCCCCTTTTAAAGAAGGAGTGAAGCATTCGCATTTTGGTCATACTTCTTGAGTTTTACATGTTCTGTGGATCTAGGGTAATTCGAGCATTTGGGCTAATAGCCACTTATCAATGAGTGCATACCATGTGTGTTTTTCTGTGATTGGGTTACCTCATCAGGATGATATTTTCCAGTTCCATCCATTTGCCTATGAATTTCATAAACTCACTGTTTTTGATAGCTGAGTAATTACCATTGTGTAGATGTAACATATTTTCTGTATCCATTCCTCTGTTGAAGGGCTGGTTGCTGCCCTCATGGAGAGCTGAAACGCAGCCCTCAAGGAGCGGCTTCAGACCTGAGACCAGAGGTAAGACCAACTTTTATGCTCCAAGTGACCTGCCTAGTGGACTCATGACACACTCTCACAGGAACAGCTGAAGACACTGGTCTTCACAGGAATGACTACACACCTGAAAGCAGAATGCTCTGTTCCCATAACTGGCTGAAAGAAAACAGGGAAACAGGTCTACAGCACTCCTGACACACAGGCCTATAGGATGGTCTAGCCACTGTCAGAAATAGCAGAACAAGGTAACACCAGAAACAACCTGATGGCGAGAGGTAAGCACAGGAACCCAAGCAACAGAAACCAAGACTACATGGCATCATTGGAGCCCGATTCTCCCACCAAAGCAAACACTGAATATCCAAACACACCAGAAAAGCAAGATCTAGATTTTAAATCACATTTGATCATGATGATGGAGGACTTCAAGAAAGACATAAAGAACTTCCTTAGAGAAACGCAGGAAAACATAAATAAACAAGTAGAAGCCTATAGAGAGGAATCATAAAAATCTTTTCAAATGCCACAGAATCAAGTCTACAAGCTATATCCTATAAACTTCCAAAACAAAGCAATGACTGTTAAGAACACCACCTCCCTTCTACCACATGTCACTTGTTTAATGTCAGGAAAGTGCAGTTTTGAGAGAGAAAAATCCTAAGCTGGCTTCTCCCTCTCTTCCCTCTCCTTCTGTTCTACCTGATTCTCATGTCCATTCTCATCCTCATTCGTTTATAGAAAGGACTGAGCACAGAGCCTTGAGTAAGTATGCCCAATTCTGATATCTAAGTCTCTTTGACCAATATATTTTTCATTTAAACAACTTCAAGAACAACAACAGACATTTCTGCTGTTTGCATCTAAATATCAGTCTTGTTCAAACATTTAATTTTATAGAAAAACTAGTATTTGCTAAGGAAAATACTGTGCCTCCCTCAGTGTTGTGATTTTCTGTCAATGTGCTCCTGGCTTTCTGTGATCTTATGCAAATTACTTGAGCTTTCTGATTCTCAGTCAATATCTGTCACATGAAAGGTTGTCTATGAACTTTCTCTTTCTTCTCATTGTCACTTTATATAGTGTATAACATAACATTTCAAGGACAGCCACCTCAAAGCCAAATAAAGAGACCTATAGGCACATTCTTTTTGATCCTTCTGTATTTGTGCACATGAAACAGAAACACCAGCTTCATCTCTGTTCTAGGTGAGTGCTCACTTTATGTGTACATTTCTCTATCTTCAGAGTGGTGAGGGAGAATGGGTGGTTATGAAAGCCACTAGACCCATACTTCTAATCTTTTAATGCTTCTCTCGTAGAGAGCTTTACATTAATTTCTTACCTACAAACTGAAGAGTTAATGTTATTTGTTGTGATGCTTAATGGAAATATTTGATTAAAACGGTACTGCTAAAGAGTAATCATCTTTTAACTATTACTAAAATATGTGCTTTACTTTGAATATGAATAGTTTTTCTGTCCCCAAGAGAGCAACTGTACAAAATGACCATTCACTTACTTATTGTTGATCTGCAATTATGTTGTAGCCGTATAAACATTATCTTTATCTGCCCATCAAGATGTGGGGAGAGCATTGTTTCTTCTTCTTCTTCTTCTTCTTCTTCTTCTTCTTCTTCTTCTTCTTCTTCTTCTTCTTCTTCTTCTTCTTCTTCTTCTTCTTCTTCTTCTCCTTCTCCTCCTCCTCCTCCTCCTCCACCTCCTCCTCCTCCTCCTCCTCCACCTCCTCCTCCTCCCCCTCCTCCTCCCCCTCCTCCCCCTCCCCCTCCTTCTCCTCCTCCTCCTCCTCCTCCACCTCCTCTTCTTCTTCTTCTTCTTCTTCTTCTTCTTCTTCTTCTTCTTCTTCTTCTTCTTCTTCTTCTTCTTCTCTTCTTTTTCTTCCTCCTCCTCCTCCTCCTCCTCCTCCTCCTCTTCCTCCTCCTCCTCCTCCTTCTTCCTGGTTCTATCTTCTTCCTTCCTCTTTCTCTGCCACCATTGCTGCTTCTTTTGCTTTTCTTTTGTTTGCCACACTGTCATAGTCCAATATTCTACTAACTAACCACTAAAACTTACATGTTGTGTACTGAATATCATAACCAAAGATGATATACTGGAGAGAAACACATATGTTAGATGACTTTGAGTCATTCTGTATATTCATAAGTGCCATGATTGTGTCAAATTCTAACAAAAGCAATAATACACACCAACAGTCATGCTTATACACCCGTGAAAAAGTAACCTCCTAGATGGCAAATAGTAAACAACCAATAAACATTATCTTTATTGTGCATTTAATGAAGGAGCTAATAAAATGTTTCCAATAAAATATGAAGTAAATTTTTGGATTCATGAAATTAAACATAGATGTAAAAATAATTAATAGATTAAATGTTTGCCTTGTAAGAATTAGGACCTGAGGTTGGTTCCTAGAGTCCACATTTGAAAACAAAGCATAGTAGCAAATTTTTGTAATTCTAACATTAGGGAGTTCAAGGCAAGCTGATCTCTGGAGCTTGCTGCTAGGCTATTTGACAAACTCCTGTAAAATACTCTGTCTCAAAGTTAATTAATTAATTAAGAATAAAAATAAAAAATAAAAAATAAATAAAAATAAATGGTAGGCATGGCCTGAGAAATGACATTTGAATTTTTACTTTGTCTTCCACACCCGTGTGTAAATATATGTGCATTCAGTTCCTCCTCCTCCTCCTCATCATCATCATCATCATACTCTCCTTTTCCCCTCCCACTCCCTCTCCCTCTCTCTCTTCCTCTTCCTCTCCCTCTCCTTCTCCTTACCTTCAAAACGTGAATCCAACTAAATGCTACTTTCCTTAATATTCTTTGGTCAAGTATTATATTTTAACAATACAAAAACAACCAGTATAAATTTCTGTCATGTCTAATGGACTATAATGTAAAAGATATAGTTATATGCTTTTAAAGGTTGGTGTCAATATTTATAGGAGACATGAAGACATTTCACAATGTCTTGTTGGTAAATGCTACAACAAGTCTTAGTGTCTAGACATTGCTTTCCTCTAAGGATCTTAATTACAGCATGATACTTTTTATAAGAATCTAGAACATAGTAGTGTGCCTGATAGCCACTTAGAAGTTCAGGGTATTTATAAGAGAAAACCAGGATGTGATTTATGACTCAAATCTTTGATAGCAGTATATTTAAATTTTAAATGATAACCATTATATTTCTAGATATATATCATGAGGAATCTTAGTACAGTGATCCAGATGGTACAGCCAAGAGATGGAGGGAAGACCTAAGTCAATTAAGTATGGAGCTAGAGGCAGACATAGGAATAGAATGTAAAATCTTGGTCCCCTGTTCATGTTGTTAATTCTATGATACTCTGTCCAAATGTTTTAAGCAGTTGCCAAAAAAAAAATCTGCAAAGAAATAATATTCGTTTGTGCTTGCAGCATTCATTAGTTACTCTGAATATTTTCTCTGAGTATCAGGCACATGTATAAATGAGATGAGATATAAGAGCAGCAGGCAATGTAATCCAATTATTCCATGAATATTGCTTGTTCTCAGAACAGCAGCAGCAAGGCTGTACCTCAAAGCCCATTTACATGGATATCTAATCATTTTCAAGTTGGAGTTAGGGTTGATAGTTACCTTAAGAGAATCTAATACTTGCCTAAAATATATGAATTTCCTTGATATGCATTTGTGCTCAAAATATAGAACTAATCTATCATAATTCAAACGTCTTAATTATAGCAAGCCTCTCTCTTCACTTGACCGGCAATCCTCTGTGTGTGACCTCATTTCTAATTATTCACAGATTCCTTCTTATAATTCAACATCCTGTTTTCTCTTCTCTGTATTCCTAGCCAACTTGCATTTGTTTTGTAAGTGACAGCATGCCTCAACATAGTTTCAATTGTTTACTGATTCATTTATTCAGCTGAGTTACACGGTGTCAGTGAACTGACAAGGAGATGACATGTAATGCTGGCAGGCAAGTCATGGGAAAAGTTGAGGGAGTATAAGCCGGCACTCCAGATTGTTCAATTGTGGGGCTCTATGTTCCCCAATCAATATCTTTTGCTTTCTAATTGTTCTTGGATTTATACAGAGTGACATTATCCAGAGCTACACACTTCCATCTGTGCTTATAATTGCAATTTTGAATTTTTATTTAGATTATAACCTATCCCAGCTGGGTTTACTGGTGTGCTTCATATTCTGAATACTAGAAATCTTATCAATGTAGCATTATGAACATATTTGTGATTTTAAAAGTTCCCTGCTTTCTACTCAAGGACAGATGTTTCCATTTACATGCTTAGAAATCAAGAAATTTGAAGTTGAGACAAATCACCATTCAGCTCAAGCCAAATAAATACTTTTGAAGGTACCCACTGAACACATAACCTCCCTCCATAGGTCGTTCAAGGGGACCAAGTTGATACATTTTCTTTCTTTAACAAAATTTATTTATTTATTTATTTATTTATTTATTTATTTTGTGTGTGTGTGCGTGTGTGTGCGTGTGTGTGTGTGTGTGTGTGTGTGTGTGTGTGTGTGTGTGTGTGTGTTAATGTGCCTATAGGTGCATCTGTGCCATGGTGTACTTGTGAACATAAAATGAATATTGAAACTCACTTCTTTCTTCCCAACATGTGGATCCCAGGAATTAAACTCAGATCATCAGCATAAGCAACAATACCTCTACCCAATCCACAGTACCACAGACCAAGTGGAAGTCTTAATTTTTAAGGGTTTAATTTATTTTCATATGTCTGTGCATAAGGGTGTGCAGGTACACAGAAAAGCTAGAAACGAGGATCTGATGGGGTAGGAGTTACGTGTGGTAGTGTGTTATTGGTTGTAGGTTCTGAGACCTAAACTCTAGTCCTCAGAAAAAGTCACAAATACCTTTATCTGCTGAGCAAAACATTTACTTTTGTTTCTGAGAATAATCTTCTTTACTCATAACTGTTCTGTTTTCTTGGCAGTTTCTGAGTACTAAGCTTATGCTGGTTGATGACTTAATATATGTGTCCAAGATGTCATTTGGTATAGAACCAACAGAGTCTGTAGTTGAATAGCAAGTGAGTACCATTTTTTATTGGATATTTTATTTACATTTCAAATGTTCCCACCTCTCCCATGCCCCTTCCCCCTCTCCCTGCTTCTGTGAAGATGCCTCCACTCCCACCCACCCACTACCACCTCAACACCAGGTCATTCACGTACACTGGGAAAATGAGCCTTCATAGGACCAAGAACTTCTTCTCCTATTGATGCTAGATAATGCCATCCTCTGCTACATATGCAGCTGGAGCCATGAGTTCCTCCATATAGACTCTTTGGTTAGTCTAAATGGTCATTATTTCTAGGATTCTGTTAGCATCTCACTTCTCTCATAGTATCTTGGGATACTTGTAACTAGTTCTGTTCAGTATCTGTGTTTGCCCTAGGTTGAATGTGTCAGTGTGAGGCTAGTCAGCATCGTTCACTCCACACAGCTTGAGCTTTCCATCAGCCTGATTTAAAGCAAAATAATGACAACATTGAATAGAGATTACCCTGCATCCTACCCAAATGTGATATATGCAAATATGCAATAAGAAGTGATATAGTGTGTTTCATTAAAACATTGAGAGATGGAAGATTGATGAACACTGCCTTATGACCTCAGTTATACCAATGGCCGCAGACATAAATCCTTCAAATTAATTTTTAATTAATGCTTCTAATTAATTTATCTAAAGGTTCATGTTCAGAACTGAAAGAATAAAGATATATTGTATATTATAATGTCAACATAAATATCTGTACGAAAATATGTTAATGTAATATATTTCATGTGATACATATGTATATGAAATATATGTGATTACACAGACATAACTGTAAATACTAAAGTGAAAAGCAGTCAACGGAGATGTCAAAACAGGTTTTCAGAAATGCTGATGAACTGAGTTCAATTCCTGGCACCCGTAGGTCATAATTAATTCTGAATGCTTTGCCTCTGCCATGGTATATATGTATATGCATACATATATAAATAAATTATAAACAAATAATTACAAATGTAAATAAAAAGTCAAAAATGTAAAGCAAATCCTATAGTGTGTATATGTGTGAATACATATAAATAAATAAATAAATTTCTGAGTAATAAAAAGTACTATGAAAAGAAAATCATCCATTTTGTGTGTGTGTGTGTGTGTGTGTGTGTGTGTGTGTGTGTGTGTGTACAGAAATATAATAAGCATCAAAACATGAAAAATGTGGTATATTTACATGATGGAGTATTACTCAGCCATAAAAAAAAGATCTCATGAAATTGTCAGGTAAGTGAATAGAACTAGAAAAAATAAACCATGAGAAATGTTTTACAAATCCCCAAAGATGTTGGGGATTTAGCTCAGCGGTAGAGCGCTTGCCTAGCAGGCGCAAGGCCCTGGGTTCGATCCCCAGCTCCGTTAAAAAAAAATCCCCAAAGATGAATATGATGTGGATTCATTTATATGTAGATATTAGCTGATAAGTCAATAATAATCAAGCTACAATCCCCAGAACCACAGAGGGTAGGTATATAGTGAGGACCTGGAAGCTACCTTCCAGGATCTCAGGAAAGAGAAGCCTGGGTACCTACACACAGTTTGCAGATGCTTACACAGATACACATGTTCATATAAATAAAAATAAAACTAATAAATTCACAGTTATAATACAGGCCCACATACACTTATAGTTCTCACAACTTAGTACTTCCCATTAGCATTTTATATGTTTAGTATTTAAAATGATTATTCAATGTAAATATATTTTGATTACATTCTTCTCTGCTCCAAATCCTTCCACATATTTTCTCCCTCTTACACATCAAAAGTTTAAGTTTGTTTCTCAAAAACAAACAAAAACTCAATACAATAATAAAATCCCCCCAAAAGCAAGAAAACAAAGCTATGCCCAAAATGAACAAAATTGACTTTTAAAATTATCCTTTAATCAATTCACATGCAAAAGAAGACAGCATATGAAATGGATCATTACCATAGAAATCATTGTATTCAAAGAATGAAGTGGTAGACAAAGAGAAAAACATCATATCAGTTTTCAAATGTGGACCAGAACAATATTGAATGTAGCATGCCTAGAGATACTGTATAACCAACTGCCTAGGCACCTTGTTGTCAATCAAGTATAACTCCCTATCATAACTATGTTGGTACTGTTTCATTAATTAGTGTGAAAGTTCTAAATTAGTGTGAAAATCAGTTTTATAACTTTGCTGTTTGACATTTTCCAGCTAGTACAGCCCTATAGCCCTATATTAGTTCCTCATGACCACAGAGATTTCCATTTTCTTCTAGGTAAGCAGAAGTTACAGTATCTTCTCATCAAAATAGAATGTTTATCACTATGAAGTGATAAACTTGTCTATGAATGAAAGGCTTTCAGATATTTATTTGATTGAAAAATACTCAAAAATTTCCCTCGTTCATGATGCATGTTTTTATAATGAGTGTACTGATAAAGCAGCTGAGCTAATATCAGCAATGAACCCTAGTAAGTAGTTTAATATCACTCTGTAGTGATAGACTTTGTGGTCCTGTCAGCTGAGACGTAAAGGAAGATATGGTAGCTCTGAACTCCATAAATCAAGATTAAGAAAACAAAAAACAAAACCCAAATCTCATCTAGGACCACTTTCCCCACCACCAAGTCTTCCTTTGTATAAATGTAAGAGACTCTAGGGAAAGTTACACATTAGTATCTGTATCCTAGAGCAGAATAAAAGTGATTTGGCTAGCAGCATATAAAATTAAGGCCATCTGAAAGATTCATAGATTTGCCCCATAACTGAAAACCATCCAACTCATTTTCTTTCACGCTGTGAAAGAGCAAACTGCAGAGAAGGCTGTTCCTGTAACTGTCATTAAATAACGTGCCCCGTGATACTGTAACCAAGGGATGGAACAGCCTGTCACACTTTAACATGGAACCAAAATAAGATAAAATATATAAATAAAAGAGAAGGACCCTTTCATCCATATGGAATTTGACCTTTGGAGTGTTATCCTCCAGACAGATTTTAAATCAACCTAGTGCATTCAAATACTTTTTTTGTAATACAAATTGTATTTGGTTTCATGGTTTCAAATAATAAGACTCGATTCTTACCACACAAAATTATTCATTGGAATAATTGACTGATTAAAGCAACCTTCATCTTTTCTTGCTTCAGTGCTATGGCTACTAAAAGAGTAAATCAAATTAAAATAGCAAAGAAAAAGAAATCTAATATTTTATAAAATCAAAATGGATTGTATTAAAGTAATGATATTTTGGAAAAGAAAGTAATATAATGTTTATTTAAATAATTAATCAGAAATTTTCTATTTTAATAAAGCAAACCCCTAGAGCTAAGACATTTTAGTCATTTTTCACAATGCTTTTCAATATGCCAGTAATCTTCCTTCACTGAGACGAGGTTTAGTGTCATTGACATTCTCATCAGACTTTTATAATATAAATCCATAGACATGATGTTTCAATGTCAAATAAAATCAGCCAGCAAGTCTGTGGAGATATATGTCAATGATGCAAATGTTTCCACCTGTAGAAGTAGTAATATGTCAGAATGTCTGTAAATGACATTCAAGAATTCCTCTCCATGATATTTACTACAGTACAAATTAGAAGTCAGTGTAATTCAAACCAAATAAATAAATAAATAAATCACAAAACAAAATTCCCAAGACCAGTGTTGGTACTAGTCTATTTTGACAGTGACATGATTATCAAGGCTATAACCAAAGTTATTTATGATCATCTCCATTATTTTTTACTGTGTTTTTAAATTGATATTTTATGTACCTCTAAAGCAAAATACTTAAGAGCTTTTAGTACCTTAAAGAAGTACTTCAGGTCTTACAGCAGTGTTACATCAAGAGGGACAGATGCTTTTCAGGGAATTTAATATCCAGAGTGACTATCACATTTCACTCGTGCTTTGTCTGATTCACATTATTATCTGTGGAAAGCGTTGTTAATATTAACGACTACTTGTTTGTGTTAGAGATCATTTTGCTTTGTCAAAGTCTGAATTTGCTAGGATGTGGTTCTGTTGATTCAGTAACTGCCGAGTATTTGGGAAAGCCTGGTTTTATCTTCAGCACTTAGTTAAAACAAGTTTGTAGTCTCAGCCCTTGGGGACGGAGGTAGGAGGATCAGAAGTTTAAACACATTCGTGGCCATGTGGAGAGTTCAAAGCCAGACTGGGATAGAGGAGTAAAAGAAAGGATAAATGTTAGCCACTGAGAAATAGTCAGATACAGGTAGTGGACACTTGAAAGGTGGAAAAGGATATAAAGCTAAAAGTTTGTTGTTTTAAACCTTTCATGTTTTTAGGGGATTTTGGTGATAGACAAATGAGCAAAAGTAAATTCAGCAGAAAATGTACAATCCAATATAAAGCTCACTGCTTCAGAATATCTATTCTTACTTCATTATGATGTCAGTTATTTTGTGTGTGTGCTCAGTTTACAAGTTCTTTATTATAAAATTTTAATTAATAGAAAAAAGAAATGACCTTTAAGAATCTGAATTTAACATAGTGAAATGGACTCATGAAACTTCTAAAATGTGATTTAAAAACAAAGTGAGTCATTAATCAGATGTATGGAAGAAAGGAGAAAAATGATTTATTTAATTCATTACATGTCTTTAAGATAATGCCTGAAGGAGGGTCTTACTGAGTACAGCAATTCATTATAAATAGAGATATATTTGGTGTCACTTATTTAAGTTTCAGAACATGGATAAAGCTTAAAATAAAATATGAAAATTGATGATTCCGAGTTATGTGAGCTGTTCAATTCTTGCTTATGAAGACATAGGCCTGAGCTACTTTCCAGAAATAGTGTTATCATAGTTATGGTGGAATGCCTAAGGAAGACAGTCCTGATAGAACTCATCAAGACATAATCTCAGTCCTACAGGAGAAAGAGCATGGCACACAAGCATTTGCCTACAGCCTTGTGAAAAGCTTTGTGTTTTCCAATGAGTTACCTTAATGTTCTTGTGAAAACTCAAGGATGAGGATTGCTTCATCTTAGCAGGGGAAAAGAAACACGAACTCTCATGATGGTTTTTTTTCTGATGGTTTTAGCAGTATCATAGAGAATTTATGCTAAAAATGATTTCCAAAATATTTCAACTTTATCTTATCTAAAAGTTGTTCACTAGTTAAGATAAAAGCATGCTCCTTTTAAATGTTGTTTGTAGACAATTGCATATGTGCACCTATTAGATTTTTATGCAACTGATTTCTCGCCCTCCTCTGCAATTCCTCCCCTATGCTCCCATTGCTTTTCTTGCCAACTCTCTCTCCCTCTCCCCCTCCTCCTCGCTCTCCCTCTCCCTCCTCAGCCTCCCCCTCTCACTCTCATTCTCTTCTAGCTCTCTCTTTTTCTTTAGATCCTTCTGTCCTTCTGTCTCTATCCCCTCTGAGTCCATTTAGTGCTACCTGTGTGTGGTAGCATTAAATATAAGACCATCCGCTGAAGCATGGGTTGACTCTCAGGTACTATATCTCTGTAGAAAACTGAAGGCTCCATCTCTGAGCAGATACCAATTGTCAGTAGCTTCTCAGTTACCCATAGGACTTCATAGGTCTCTTTACAGAAGGAACTTGGTCTGGCTCGATCTTGAGCAGGTCTTGTTTTTGAAGTCAAAGCTTTTATGATTTCATGTATACAATGGTCTGTTCATGCCTTGCATATGACACACTACTGATGTCCATTAATCCTGATTATTAAAATTTTATGCCTCTTATGATCTCTTAGCCTGAGGGGAAAGGAGTGTGTTATGATGACCCACTTAGATTTCAGTACTTCACAGTTATCACTTGTTTTTGGCATGTTGAGCAGCTAAGTCTACATCTATTTACAAACATTTTCTGATGACATTGAATGACGCACTAATCCATGAGTATAAAGATAAAAATTAATGGAATACTTTAATACTACATTTATTTAGCAAAGTAAGTGTATTGAATTATTCCCCAGTAAGTCTTTTGGGAGGGATTGACAGCACAAATCTTAAGTTCCATTTTAATTTTGTTTTTAGTGCATGTCTTAATACAAAACAGTGACTAACTAGTTTTTTTTAAATCCTTCTACTTCTATCAAAGTTCTATTTTATGGATTGGATTTACTAAAAGATACAACACACTAAGTTTTACTTGGAATTTATTGTGCTCCATGTACTTTTTTTTCTTGGAATATTATATAAAATTACTTGATAAACATTGATATAATAACTGAAACCTAAAGATGATGTTGCCAAAATTAATTAGTAAATTCCAACAAGGTTTTCAGAGCATTCTTCACTGATACTGAATTATGAGTTCTGTGGGATTAAAGAAGATTCTTGTTCCATACTTTCATGTATATAAAAACATACATTAGTTGTAAATAGTTTATTTAGTATTTATTACCTATCACAGTCGACACAACCAATATGTTAATAACTCCCTGGTAATTTTTTAAATCGCTCACTCAGCATACTGGTATCATACACGTGTCACGGAGGTATCACAATAATTTTCTACATACTCTGGAAATTTTTTGTATTTGCAAATACTGCATTTATGCATATAAGTTGCTTCTTGTCTCTACCATATTTGTATGTTTGTTATTTAACCTTATTTTCTACTTCCAGATTTTGTTATCTAGGGTATGAGGTTTTATCTGTAAGCTTGTTATTGCAAATATTTAATACAAAATGTAAAAATCTATTAGGATTACATTTTGCCTTAACCCAGGGTCAGTTGACTAATTGGTTGCAGGAAATGTTAATCATGTACATTTTCAATAATTTTTATACATAAAAAAGAGCTTCTTTAAGCTACAGAAACCATTTAACAAAATAATTTTAAAATGTGTTAATCTGCTTCTTATTTTTACAAACCCTAGAAATATGATGCATATGGAACATAGAGAAGTTTATGTTACTTTTTAAAGTGAGATGTGCTATATACATTATTGTTTTATTGATTGTGTAATACAGAATTTTATTTTTGAAATTAGATCTCACATTGGCTTTAAACTTGCTATGTAGCTGAAATTCATCTTCAACTCCCAGTCACTAGACCTCAACCTCTTTAATGCTTGGAATACAGATGTATGATATCATCCATAGGTAATAAACAAACCAAAGTCTTCGTGTATGCTTAACTGATTTTCCAACAGAACTACATCCATACTTCTATGCTAGAATTTCATACAAGTTTATCAGAAGTGTGATAGATATCGTCACGCTCTGGCAGAGCCCGTCAGGAGACAGGTATATCAGGCTCCTGGCAGCATGCACTTGGCATCCCTAATAATGACTGGAGGTCACATTTTTTGAGAAAGTTTTTCTTGGTTTGAAGTTGGTGAATTCCTTTATAGTCCAGGCCTTTGTAGAAGGAAGATATTCTTGATCTAGATCTCAAGGTGGTAAGAAAACCTTTGCACCTCTGCTCAGTTTCCTGACCCTCGGTTCATCTCCTCCATCTCCTCCCATACCAGATTCTGCCCTTCTTTTACCCCTAACCCTCCTCTGTTCCTCCCAGTTCCCTCCCACTCTCTATCTCCTTGATTATTTTGGCCCCCTTCTAAGTAGTACCGAAGCATCCACTCTTTGGTCTTCCTTTCTCTTGAGCTTCATGTGGTTCATGAGTTGTATCATGGGTATTCCAAGCTTTTTGCCTAATATGCACTTATCAGTGAGTTCATACCATGTGTGATCTTTTATGACTGAGTTATCTCACTCAGGATGATATTTTCTTGATCCATGAATTTGTCTGAGAATTTCATGAAGTCATTGTTTTTAATAGCTGAGTAGTATTCCATTGTGTAAACATACCACATTTTCTGTATCCATTTCTCTGTTGAGGGACATCTCTGTTGTTTCCACTAGTAATAGGGGATGGGAAAACTGGGGTAGCGATCAGAAAGTTCCAGATTGCCAGGAAAGCAAGAGCCCCCCAGGACCTTCTATGGGGATGACATTAGCTGAAATACTCTACAAAGGGGAGGGAGATTTGTTGAGACCATATGCAGAGGTTAGGTATGGCCCCCTGTTTGAGAGATGGGGCCACTCACCCATCTACAATATTTTAAACCCAGAATCACTCCTATCTAAAGGAAATACAGGGACAAAGAGTGGAGCAGAGACTGAAGGACTTGTGGACTAAGCAACTACTGGACCCTTAGAGTTTCTATTCACAGCCAGCCATTGTTGTAAGTCATTGGAATAAATGCTGTGACCTTTTAATTTTCTTCCTCATGTTGTGGTCACCCTCAACCATAAAATTATTTTGTTGTTACTTCATAACTATAACTTTGTTACTGTTGTGAATTGCAATATATGTGCTTTCAGATGGTCTTTTGTGGACTATGACCAACAGATTGAGAAATGCTGCTCTAGAGAACCCTGACTAATACATGAAGTAAAACGCACACATAAATGAGGCTTGACTCTTGCAGATCTAAGAATCATGCTTTGAAGAAAGTAAACAAAATTTTGCAATCATATGTGATTTACAGAAATCCAAAGATAAGTAAGATACTGTCCTATAAAATGATAATACTTTGTATTACATTGCTTTATTTTTAATATATTATGATTACTATTAGAACTCATCATTATGGGCTCTTTAAGTCTGCTGCAATGATTTGCCAATGAAAATGCTCTACCTACTTTCCTTTGATTAGCATATCATGTGTGAATACTTTACTGATGCCTCAAATAGAATTGGTACTAATAGCCCAACTAATGACCGAAGTAAGGGTTTCATGTTTGTTTTGATTCTTTAAGACGTCTCTAATGCATAACTTAACATTTAAAATTTAATAGACATTAGATTTGTGGTTATTTTTCATTATAGAATCCTATAAATAACACTAGGAAAACCCATTACTTACATAGCAATTGCATCATGTAGCAGCTGCTACATTTTTGTTTTGAATGATATAGCTAAGACATAATGACAGATTTTACAATGGCAGATCACCAGGGTGGGATGGAGACAATGTGCTTTAATCGCTTTATTTATTTTTATGTTTTTGAAATATGCTTAATGGAAATGATGAATAACTCACTTGCTTCAAAATTAAATTCTATTTCCCGGAATGAGAGATTTTAGCGTAACATTCTGCATGTGTGAGTTATGCTGTGGCTTTGTCATCTTTTACATCACAGTGCAAGGAATGCTGCTGATTTATTGCAGCATTTTAAAAGGGTAATGGTACACTGGAACCAGAGACTAAAGGAAACTGAAAACCACATTTGTCAGAAACTCAGCCTTGACATAGTTTATGATCACTGACTAGTGGTTTTATTTATAGGGCTGTATTTAAAAATAAGCTAATTTTGAAAAACCAAAGGTGATTGATATTTACCCATTCTTTATTTTTCAAAGTTTCACTCTGGGTCTTTAAGATGGTTATGACATATGAAATATATGAGGTTATGTAAAAACTGAAGAACATGTAATGTTTCCATTTTCATTTTATTTATTTGAAGAGAATTATTTGTCTAAATATTCAGCTTGGGTGTGATCATCATTTAACATAATCAGAGTAATTTTGAAAGTGCCAGATGAAGTATTACTCTCTCTTCAGCCTCACATGATGTTCAATGATTAAACAAAGCTTTGAATAAAATGGGCTAATGTGTAAGTTGATTATCACCAAATGGGAAAGGCATTTAGGCCTATAAATTTGTAGGAGCTCAATCCACAGACCACAAGAAGCTAAAGAAGAAGGACAAGCAAAGTGTGGATGCTACGGTCCTTCTTAGAAGAGGGAACAAAAATATTCATAGGAGGAGATATGGAGAAAAGTTAGTAGCAGAGACTGAAGAAATGGCCATTCAGAGACTGCCCCACCTAGGTATCCAGCCCATATACATACAGCCACCAAAACCAGTACTATTGAGGATGCCAAGAAGTGCATGTTGTCAGGAGCCTGATATAGCTCTTTTCTGAGGGGCTCTGCCAGATCATGACAAGTACAGAGGCAGATTCTTGCAGCCAACCATTGAATTAAGAACAGCGTCCCTAACTGGAGGAGTTAGAGAAAGGATTGAAAGAGCTGGAGGGGTTTGAAACCCAAAAGAAGAACAATACCAACCAACCAGGGCTCCAGGGACTAAACCACCATCCAAAGAGTACACATGGAGGGACCCATCGCTCCAGCTGCATATGTAGCAGAGGATGGCCTTGTTGGGCACCAATGCCCTTGGTCCTGCCTAGGCTGGACCACCTAGTATAGGGGAATGTCCATGTCAGGGCGGGAAGACAGGAAGGGATGGGTGAATAGGTGGGGGAATACCCTTATAGAAGAAGGGGGAGGGGAATGGAATAGGGAGTTTATGTACGGGAAACAGAGGAAGGGGATAACACTTGAAATGTAAATAATTTAAAAAGAACAAAAGAAAAAGAAAAAAATAATTGTAAAACTCCAAGTATAAAAACTCAGCTATCTGTTTAAATAAATAAATTTGTTTGCTTGCTATTTATATTGAACTTGACACTTAATATATATTCTTAGTGAAACAGATATTCATGGTTTTGTCTAGACTGGTTGACCGTGGTCTTCCGCGATCAGGGTGTCTCTGCCCGGCACTACTTGGACTTCAAGCATATATAGAGGTGCACTAGGGTTTTTGCGTAGGTGCCAAGGATCCAAACTCAAATCTGCATATTTGTACAGAAAATATTTTACTGACTGAGGCTTCTCCAACACCAAAAAACTAATTTGGTTTGGATCTTCAATGCACCCAAGGCTCATGTGTTGAAGGTTTGTTGCAGGCTTACAACAGCTTTGGAACTTAGTAGGATCTTTAGGATATGGGGCCTACAGAAGAAAGTTATGTCATTAGAGGGTTGCCTTAAAGGGAATATTGAAGTCCACAGTCTCATTCTCTCTCTACTTTGCTGCCTCGGTGAGGTGAGCTCTTCTACTCCCTCCTGTTGCAATGCTGTAAATCATTCCAGCGTGCAGGTAAAATGACTAATCTGAAGGCTCGGAAAGTACTTACTATACTAAACGTCTCTACCTTCTAAGTTCCATTGTCTTATGTATTTTGTCAGAGTGGCAGAAGGCCGCCTGATCACGTCTCATAGGAGAAAGGAATAGGAACCTTATTTTCTCTAGTTTTTACACAAATATTCATTGAATTTAAGCACTGCCTGAAGTTTTAATGTAAACAATAATGTGTTTACAAATCCTTCAAGTAGTAGGCTTCTTCGGCCTTCTTAAGTGCACAAGGCAGTTAGTTAAAGTGTGGTCAATAATAGAAACCTTAACAAGCTGCTCAAACCTCAAACTAGCAGGTGGGGGCGCAAAAGAACCAAAAATCATGCATGAAAGCTTCATGAAGTCCATTAAGTTCAAAGCTCAGTATAACTGGATAAGAATGCAGAATTCACTAAGCTGAGTGAATTTCACATAGTAAACTGAACACTAGATATGAGACTTCATGGAAACTCCACATTCATATTGGACCAAGAATAAAAAGCAATTGTCATATGCTTTCCAAATTTAGCAGGTATGCTGTATAACATACAACCCTGAAAAAGAACCTCGTATTTTCTTTACAAAAATTCAAGTGGCACTGCTGAGTGTTTCCAGATTTAAATCACAACAGGGCAAAGAATGAAAAGCTGAATTAACAAAGCTCTATATATAATTGCTGCTTATACCGGGCAAGGAAAATATGTTATTGCAACTGACCTGAATATTTGAGTGGGGTAGAAGAAGTGAAGCCTATTTAATTGAGACACTGTGTGAAAACTGAAATACAAAGGGGAAAAGGAAGCTTCACTGAAAATAAAATATTCATATTGATAAGTTACATAAAACAAAAGATGGAGTGTTTTCTGCAGGGAAATTACTTTGTTTGATGAGCTCCATTTATGCATGAGGGAGTTTTAAATTTTTGAAAAACCCCTTGGTTATTTTTTCCTTCTTTCAATTCTGGTGGCTTTAATTTCACACATAAACAGATGTAAAATTTTCTAGCTAAAAGCTTTTTACTCTGCTTAAACTTGAATTTATGGCATCAGGGAAGAAAGATGCCTTTTTACAATGAGAGTGATTAAGAAATCAATGGTTAAGACATCGACTGCATTTCAAAACTGCCCTATGATAAAATATATCTTCATTTTCTTTGTTCACTTTTAATATCATTTTGATTGAAGCCTATTCTTCAGGGATGCTGAGTGCCATGTCTGCTAATAGCTGGAGCTTTAACGGCAATCTCATTTGAATTAAATTTACTATATAATGAACTTGATTGAGTGGCATGCAGACCTCGTGTAAAGGTTTGCATGTTTAGGTCTTGATGTTGAAAAGTTGTTGCTTTTACTTGGTAATTAGTATGGAAGGCATTTTAGAGTCACTTCAGCAAACACAGTTTTGCATCTTATATATTGCTAATCAACCTGACATTCCATAGAAAGAAAAGTAAGATATACCTCTATGTCTAGAGTCTTAAGTTTCAGTGGTAAAGTGTGAGAGTGGAAGAAACAATAAATGGTTAAATTTTAGCATGTAAATTTCTTTGGTTGTATGTCACATAGTTGGTGCACATTGTGACATGTTAGAAGGGAGTTCTTATTATCTGTCGCAAAAGGATAGTAGCAAGCAAAAGAGTGAGTGTTTATACACTAATGTACTTCTGGTAAACTTTCACAGTGCTCGTTCACACAAAGTTGTCTGATCCATTAAGGACAGGCTATTATGAAAATGTACTTAACCAAACATCTGTAAACACTCTTCTAGGGAATTACCCAAGTGTGATAAATTAGTAACTCTGCTCATAGAGAGTCTACAAATTTTCTGTCTACATTAAAATAAGATGTAAACCTCTCTCAGTGATGCGCTGGGCTCCTGGATAGCGAGGATTCAGTTAAGAGAGGAAGGACTATATTATGACAGAATCATCTAGTGACTACAGCATGCTTTGGAAACTTAAACAATGATGAACTAACAAGGAAATATACAATGAAATTCTGTGAGTAATTTACACACATGCAAACACATATTTGACCCTTTATTATGACTACATTTCAAACTGCATGAACTCATGAAAGGATAATGTTTAAGAAACTTTGAAAGTTTGGGACATCTCCATTTCAATGTTTACTTAGTGGTTTTCCCATACTCATGTGTGTTTTACAAATATCAACTGACTGTGACTTCCTGGGAATCCAAGACAAATGTGGCCCATTTATACTCATGTGAAGTAAAAGGTAAAGCCAATTGGCACTTTGTAACTTAAAATGGCAGGCGCACAGCAGTACAAGTTGCTATTCCAGTCTGCTCCATGTGAGGAGAATCTGGTTTTGAGAGGATAATGTGCTGTTTGAACTCTGGTTTGGGTATTACTTTTGTAAATGAGTAGACGCTCTCATGGGGTATGGTTGTGAGTTCTTCATTGCAAGACACCATAATCCTATCGGGAAATATGAGCCTTAATGGTGACAGGATATCTAAATAGCTATGTATGTAGTTTCACTGTGTGCAACTAGATTCAGAAATCGCAGACTTCGAAGCAAGAGATAGGTTGGGTCTCAGCTCTTAGTGTCTTTAGATAATTTAAATTATAGAATTTGTGCATTCAAAAGTAAAGTACATTTAATAATAACTTTAATGAATAAATTTAATAAAACTTCTAAGTGTGTTTTAGTTATACCAATGTGCTTTCAACAAGTACAGAGTAGAGGTTCAGCCAACAAGACTGGAAGAAGTTGTGGTAATCAACAATGAACTTGGCCTGTAGTTAACAGCATAGGTTTTCTATAGAATTTACCTCAAAGCTTGGTGTTTGAGTTGTATTTCTATAGAAACCATATTATCTAGATAGTAGACTAAAGGAAAATATGATTAAAGCAAACAGGTCAGCAAAGGAAATAGTTGGCACGAGAGAGGTGGCTTGTCAATGAATACTTGCTGTGCAAGTAAGTGAACTTCAATTTGCTACCCAGATACAGAAAATTTAGAGAATATTGGTGAGTATTCATGATCAAAATGCTAGTGACATGAAAAGAAGAGGCAAAATACAGGTGCTAAGATTAATATCCTGATGACAGTAGGAGGCCCTATCTCTTAAACAAAAGCAAAAAAAAGGAAAGAAACTCCCCCAAACAAAAACAAAATGACAACAGCAAAACATGCAGACAAACATAAAATCAACCAAATATCAAAACTATCAGAATAGCAAAATACAGAGAGCTCCTAATGAGTGGCAGTTGGTTGGGATTGTGCGCTATATCTAATACACACACACTTTCTTAACCCCACCCATGCAACAATAACCTGCATATAAAACATGTACTTGTTGAGGTAAATATAGGCATCACTAGGGAAGACTCTTTAGAATATTTATGGGCTTGCCAAGGGACATGTGCCACCATTCCAGGGACGCAAGATGATTTGATTAAGAATCACACTTTAGACCCGCGGATCCCGGCCCGCAGCAGCTCTCTGCTCCCAGACCCGGTGAGAGAGAGACCCAACCGCCTGGTCAGGTGGGCACTCCTGAGGCTGCAGAGCGGAAGAGACCACCAACACTGCTCACCCCTGCCCACATCCCTGGCCCAAGAGGAAACTGTATAAGGCCTCTGGGCTCCCGTGGGGGAGGGCCCAGGAGCGGCAGGACCCCTGCCTGAGACACCGCCTGAACCTGAAGGAAACAGACCGGATAAACAGTTCTCTGCACCCAAATCCCGTGGGAGGGAGAGCTAAACCTTCAGAGAGGCAGACAAGCCTGGGAAACCAGAAGAGACTGCTCTCTGCACACACATCTCGGACGCCAGAGGAAAAAGCCAAAGGCCATCTGGAACCCTGGTGCACTGAAGCTCCCAGAAGGGGCGGTACAGGTCTTCCTGGTTGCTGCCGGTGCAGAGAGCCCGTGGGCAGCACCCCACGAGCGAAATTGAGCCTCGGGACCACAGGTAAGACCAACTTTTCTGCTGCAAGAAAGCTGCCTGGTGAATTCAAGACACAGGCCCACAGGAACAGCTGAAGACCTGTAGAGAGGAAAAACTACACGCCCGAAAGCAGAACACTCTGTCCCCATAACTGACTGAAAGAGAGGAAAACAGGTCTACAGCAATCCTGACATACAGGCTTATAGGACAGTCTAGCCACTGTCAGAAATAGCAGAACAAAGTAACACTAGAGATAATCTGATGGCGAGAGGCAAGCGCAGGAACCCAAGCAACAGAAACCAAGACTATATGGCATCATCGGAGCCCAATTCTCCCACCAAAACAAACATGGAATATCCAAACACACCAGAAAAGCAAGATCTAGTTTCAAAATCATATTTGATCATGATGCTGGAGGACTTCAAGAAAGACGTGAAGAACTCCCTTAGGGAAACACAGGAAAACATTAATAAACAAGTAGAAGCCTACAGAGAGGAATCACAAAAATCCCTGAAAAAAATGCAGGAAAACACAATCAAACAGTTGAAGGAATTAAAAATGGAAATAGAAGCAATCAAGAAAGAACACATGGAAACAACCCTGGATATAGAAAACCAAAAGAAGAGACGAGGAGCTGTAGATACAAGCTTCACCAACAGAATACAAGAGATGGAAGAGAGAATCTCAGGAACAGAAGATTCCATAGAAATCATTGACACAACTGTCAAAGATAATGTAAAGCGGAAAAAGCTACTGGTCCAAAACATACAGGAAATCCAGGACTCAATGAGAAGATCAAACCTAAGGATAATAGGTATGGAAGAGAGTGAAGACTCCCAGCTCAAAGGACCAGTAAATATCTTCAACAAAATCATAGAAGAAAACTTCCCTAACCTAAAAAAAGAAATACCCATAGGCATACAAGAAGCCTACAGAACTCCAAATAGATTGGACCACAAAAGAAACACCTCCCGTCACATAATAGTCAAAACACCAAACGCACAAAATAAAGAAAGAATATTAAAAGCAGTAAGGGAAAAAGGTCAAGTAACATATAAAGGCAGACCTATCAGAATCACACCAGACTTCTCGCCAGAAACTATGAAGGCCAGAAGATCCTGGACTGATGTCATACAGACCCTAAGAGAACACAAATGCCAGCCCAGGTTACTGTATCCTGCAAAACTCTCAATTAACATAGATGGAGAAACCAAGATATTCCATGACAAAACCAAATTTACACAATATCTTTCTACAAATCCAGCACTACAAAGGATAATAAATGGTAAAGCCTAACATAAGGAGGCAAGCTATAACCTAGAAGAAGCAAGAAACTAATCGTCTTGTCAACAAAACAAAGAGAATGAAAGCACACAAACATAACCTCACATCCAAATATGAATATAACGGGAAGCAA
Source organism: Rattus norvegicus (assembly GCF_021556685.1). Classification (NCBI taxonomy): domain Eukaryota; kingdom Metazoa; phylum Chordata; class Mammalia; order Rodentia; family Muridae; genus Rattus; species Rattus norvegicus. The sequence continues at coordinate 127,119,858 of NC_141535.1, forward strand.
TAATCACTATTCCTTAATATCTCTCAACATCAATGGCCTCAACTCCCCAATAAAAAGACATAGATTAACAAACTGGATACGCAACGAGGACCCTGCATTCTGCTGCCTACAGGAAACACACCTCAGAGACAAAGACAGACATTACCTCAGAGTGAAAGGCTGGAAAACAATTTTCCAAGCAAATGGTCAAAAGAAGCAAGCTGGAGTAGCCATTCTAATATCAAATAAAATCAATTTTCAATTAAAAGTCATCAAAAAAGATAAGGAAGGACACTTCATATTCATCAAAGGAAAAATCCACCAAGATGAACTCTCAATCCTAAATATCTATGCCCCAAATACAAGGGCACCTACATACGTAAAAGAAACCTTACTAAAGCTCAAAACACACATTGCACCTCACACAATAATAGTGGGAGATTTCAACACCCCACTCTCATCAATGGACAGATCATGGAAACAGAAATTGAACAGAGATGAAGACAGACTAAGAGAAGTCATGAGTCAAATGGACTTAACGGATATTTATAGAACATTCTATCCTAAAGCAAAAGGATATACCTTCTTCTCAGCTCCTCATGGTACTTTCTCCAAAATTGACCATATAATTGTTCAAAAAACGGGCCTCAACAGGTACAGAAAGATAGAAATAATCCCATGCGTGCTATCGGACCACCACGGCCTAAAACTGGTCTTCAATAACAATGAAGGAAGAATGCCCACATATACTTGGAAATTGAAGAATGCTCTACTCAATGATAACCTGGTCAAGGAAGAAATAAAGAAAGAAATTAAAAACTTTTTAGAATTTAATGAAAATGAAGGTACAACATACCCAAACTTATGGGACACAATGAAAGCTGTGCTAAGAGGAAAACTCATAGCGCTGAGTGCCTGCAGAAAGAAACAGGAAAGAGCATATGTCAGCAGCTTGACAGCACACCTAAAAGCTCTAGAACAAAAAGAAGCAAATACACACAGGAGAGTAGAAGGCAGGAAATAATCAAACTCAGAGCTGAAATCAACCAAGTAGAAACAAAAAGGACCATAGAAAGAATCAACAGAACCAAAAGTTGGTTCTTTGAGAAAATCAACAAGATAGATAAACCCTTAGCCAGACTAAGGAGAGGACACAGAGAGTGCGTCCAAATTAACAAAATCAGAAATGAAAAGGGAGACATAACAACAGATTCAGAGGAAATTCAAAAAATCATCAGATCTTACTACAAAAACCTATATTCAACAAAACTTGAAAATCTTCAGGAAATGGACAATTTCCTAGACAGGTACCAGGTATCGAAGTTAAATCAGGAACAGATAAACCAGTTAAACAACCCCATAACTCCTAAGGAAATAGAAGCAGTCATTAAAGGTCTCCCAATCAAAAAGAGCCCAGGTCCAGATGGGTTTAGTGCAGAATTCTACCAAACCTTCAGAGAAGACCTCATACCAATATTATCCAAACTATTCCACAAAATTGAAACAGATGGATCACTACCGAATACCTTCTACGAAGCCACAATTACTCTTATACCTAAACTACACAAAGACACAACAAAGAAAGAGAACTTCAGACCAATTTCCCTTATGAATATCGACGCAAAAATACTCAACAAAATTCTGGCAAACCGAATCCAAGAGCACATCAAAACAATCATCCACCATGACCAAGTAGGCTTCATCCCAGGCATGCAGGGATAGTTTAATATACGGAAAACCATCAACGTGATCCATTATATAAACAAACTGAAAGAACAGAACCACATGATCATTTCATTAGATGCTGAGAAAGCATTTGAGAAAATTCAATACCCCTTCATGATAAAAGTCCTGGAAAGAATAGGAATTCAAGGCCCATACCTGAACATAGTAAAAGCCATATACAGCAAACCAGTTGCTAACATTAAACTAAATGGAGAGAAACTTGAAGCAATCCCACTAAAATCAGGGACTAGACAAGGCTGCCCACTCTCTCCCTACTTATTCAATATAGTTCTTGAAGTTCTAGCCAGAGCAATCAGACAACAAAAGGAGGTCAAGGGGATACAGAAGGAAAAGAAGAAGTCAAAATATCACTGTTTGCAGATGATATGATAGTATATTTAAGTGATCCCAAAAGTTCCACCAGAGAACTACTAAAGCTGATAAACAACTTCAGCAAAGTGGCTGGGTATAAAATTAACTCAAATAAATGAGTAGCCTTCCTCTACACAAAAGAGAAACAAGCCGAGAAAGAAATTAGGGAAACGACACCCTTCATAATAGACCCAAATAATATAAAGTACCTCGGTGTGACTTTAACCAAGCAAGTAAAAGATATGTACAATAAGAACTTCAAGACACTGAAGAAGGTAATTGAAGAAGACCTCAGAAGATGGAAAGATCTCCCATGCTCATGGATTGGCAGGATTAATATAGTAAAAATGGCCATTTTACCAAAAGCAATCTACAGATTCAATGCAATCCCCATCAAAATACCAATCCAATTCTTCAAAGAGTTAGACAGAACAATTTGCAAATTCATCTGGAATAACAAAAAACCCAGGATAGCTAAAGCTATCCTCAACATAAAAGGACTTCAGGGGGAATCACTATCCCTGAACTCAAGCAGTATTACAGAGCAATAGTGATAAAAACTGCATGGTATTGGTACAGAGACAGACAGATAGACCAATGGAATAGAATTGAAGACCCAGAAATGAACCCACACACCTATGGGCACTTGATTTTTGACAAAGGAGCCAAAACCATCCAATGGAAAAAAGATAGCATTTTCAGCAAATGGTGCTAGTTCAACTGGAGGGCAACATGTAGAAGAATGCAGATCGATCCATGCTTATCACCCTGTACAAAGCTTAAGTCCAAGTGGATCAAGGACCTCCACATCAAACCAGACACACTCAAACTAATAGAAGAAAAACTAGGGAAGCATCTGGAACACATGGGCACTGGAAAAAATTTCCTGAACAAAACACCATGGCTTATTCTCTAAGATCAAGAATCGACAAATGGGATCTCATAAAACTGCAAAGCTTCTGTAAGGCAAAGGACACTGTGGTTAGGACAAAAAGGCAACCAACAGATTGGGAAAAGATCTTTACCAATCCTACAACAGATAGAGGCCTTATATCCAAAATATACAAAGAACTCAAGAAGTTAGACCGCAGGGAAACAAATAACCCTATTAAAAAATGGGGTTCAGAGCTAAACAAAGAATTCACAGCTGAGGAATGCCGAATGGCTAAGAAACACCTAAAGAAATGTTCAACATCTTTAGTCATAAGGGAAATGCAAATCAAAACAACCCTGAGATTTCACCTCACACCAGTGAGAATGGCTAAGATCAAAAACTCAGGTGATAGTAAGAGCACCAGTGGAAGGGGAAGCCCTGGGCCTGCTAAGACTAAACCCCAGTGAACTGGACTATGGGGGGAGGGCGGCAATGGGTGAGGGTTGGGAGGGGAACCCCCATAAGGAAAGGGAGGGGGGAGCTGGATGTTTGCCCGGAAACCGGGAAAGGGAATAACACTTGAAATGTATATAAGAAATACTCAAGTTAATAAAAAAAAAAACAACTATTACCACAAAAAAAAAAGATTACCAAATATTTCTTTATGGTACTTAGTGTGTACATAGTTTAATTAAATCAATTTAATAAAGTTCACTTCAGTAGTAAAAAAAAAAAAACTCAGGTGACAGCAGATTCTGGCGAGGATGTGGAGAAAGAGGAACATTCCTCCATTGTTGGTGGGATTGCAGACTGGTAAAACCATTCTGGAAATCAGTCTGGAGGTTCCTCAGAAAATTGGACATTGAACTGCCTGAGGTTCCAGCTATACCTCTCTTGGGCATATACCCAAAAGATGCCTCAACATATAAAAGAGACACGTGCTCCACTATGTTCATCGCAGCCTCACTTATAATAGCCAGAAACTGGAAAGAACCCAGATGCCCTTCAACAGAGGAATGGATACAGAAAATGTGGTACATCTACACAATGGAATATTACTCAGCTATCAAAAACAACGAGTTTATGAAATTCGTAGGCAAATGGTTGGAACTGGAAAATATCATCCTGAGTGAGCTAACTCAATCACAGAAAGACATACATGGTATGCACTCATTGATAAGTGGCTATTAGCCCAAATGCTTGAATTACCCTATATCCCTAGAACAAACGAAACTCAAGACGGATGATCAAAATGTGAATGCTTCACTCCTTCTTTAAATGAGGAAAAAGAATACCCTTGGCAGGGAAGGGAGAGGCAAAGATTAAAACAGAGACTGAAGGAACACCCATTCAGAGCCTGCCCCACATGTGGCCCATACATATACTGCCACCCAATTAGACAAGATGGATGAAGCAAAGAAGTGCAGACTGACAGGTGCCGGATGTAGATCGCTCCTGAGAGACACAGCCAGAATACAGCAAATACAGAGACGAATGCCAGCAGCAAACCACTGATTTGAGAACAGGACCCCCGTTGAAGGAATCAGAGAAAGAACTGGAAGAGCTTGAAGGGGCTCGAGACCCCAAAAGTACAACAATGTCAAGCAACCAGAGCTTCCAGGGACTAAGCCACTACCTAAAGACTATACATGGACTGACCCTGGACTCTGACCCCATAGGTAGCAATGAATATCCTAGTAAGAGCACCAGTGGAAGGGGAAGCCCTGCGTCCTGCTAAGACTGAACCCCCAGTGAACTAGACTATGGGGGGAGGGCGGCAATGGGGGGAGGGTGGGGAGGGGAACACCCATAAGGAAGGGGAGGGGGGAGGGGGATGTTTGCCCGGAACCCAGGAAAGGGAATAACACTCGAAATGTATATAAGAAATACTCAAGTTAATAATAATAATAAAAAAAAAGAATCACACTTTAAGGGGCTGGGGATTTAGCTCAGTGGTAGAGCGCTTACCTAGGAAGCGCAAGGCCCTGGGTTCGGTCCCCAGCTCCGAAAAAAAAGAACCAAAAAAAAAAGAAAAAGAATCACACTTTATCTGTCATGAATATATTCATTTTATTGGATTTAAAGGGAGGAGGGAAAGTGGTTGAGGATACAGGAAAACTTGGGTTTAATCAAAGCATATTATGTTCATGGATGAAATTATCAAACAATTTCTTTACAAAGGGATACTCTAAAAAAGGACTTTAGTATGTAGTAAGATATCCTTAAGATATATCCCTTCAACACTGACCAGTACCTGTTAAAACAAAGCCCTATTCTTCTACCTAATGTATTTATAAAAGTAAATTGGTTAAAATTTAAACTTAAATTGACTTGTGGAGACAGATTAAACTGTAAATGTAGATTTTTCAGTGTTCTGGAATCTTTTATCAAGTAAAATACAAAAATTATGATTTTTTTTGTAACTGTAGATTTCTTAAAGTAGCCCAGAAGTCTCATGGAAGCAGTAGCTAAGAAATATAACTTTGAGACCATAGAAAATTTCAAAGTACCACTGTTTAATCTATCTAACCCGTGCAAAATCAGTCTAGCTTAGCTATCTAACTAGAGCCCTGATGACTAACTAAGGTAGCTCTAAATAATAAGATTTAGGAGGAAAGGAAGTAGACTTTATGGCAGCAGAGAAAAACTAAAGATATTCTTGTTAGACTGTTTCCCAAATTGCCTTAAACAATTTACCCTGCTTACCCCTGAACTATTAAAAATCAACTCTACTATTCTATCTTGGTTCCCATGAACGGCATTACTTGGTAAAAGCATAATCTGAGATATTAAACATCAGAGAAGCAAGAAAATAAGTAAAATTGTTGTCAATGAATAAACATCCATTTACATTATGTTTTGCAATGTGTATGATTTTAACATGGGGAACAACTGCACTGATTTTGGGAAGAAGTAAATAAAAAATAATGTGATTGATATCTTGAACCTCTGGTAAAATGAATTATTCTGCCCATAAACTTTTCTCCCCATGAAAATATGCCATAATAATTGGAATATAATTAACTATATTTATTCCCCATGAAATTTCTTTAATAGTGGAGAAATATTTCCCTGTGAAATATAATTGTTGCAATAGTTCCCAATTGATATCTGCATTGTTGATCTTAGGGTAAGAATACATGAGGTCACATCACTGTCAGAGAGAACTTCTGGAATGATCTTTTTGTTTGTTTGTTTATTTATTTATTTATTTATTTATTTATTTATTTATTTATTTATTTATTGGATATTTTATTATTTGTATTTCCAATGTTATCCCCTTTCCTGGTTTCTCCTCTGGAATCCCCCTATCCCATCTCACCTGCCCCCCTACTTCTATGAGGGTGATCTCCCGCCAACCCAACCACTCACACCTTCCCGCTCCAGCATTCCCTTACATTGGAGCATCGAGCCTTCATAGGACCAAGGGTCTCTTCTCCTATTGATGGCAGACAATGCCATCCTCTGCTACATATGGGGTTGGAACCATGATTCCCTCCATCTGTATCCTTTGGTTAATGACTTAGTGCCTGGGAGCTCTGGGGGTGTGTGCTGGTTGGTTGATACTGTTTTTCTTCCTATGTGGTTGCAAACTCCTTCAGCTCATTCAGTCCTTTCTCTAACTCCTCCTCTGGGGTCCCCTTGTTTAGTCCATTGATTGGCTGTGCACATCTACCTCTGTATTTGTCCTGAATGAGCCTTTCAGGTAATAGCTATAACAAACTCCTGTCAGCAAGCACATTTGGCATCAGCAATATTGTCTGGGTTTGGTATCTGTATATGGGATGGATCACCCAGGTGGGCAGCCTCTGAATGGCCTTTCCTTCAGTCTCTGCTTCACAGGTTGTCTCCACAGTTCCTCCTGTGGGAATTATTGTTCGACCTTCTAAGAAAGATTGATGCATCCACATTTTGGTCTTGCTTCTTCTTGAGCTTCATATGATCATTGAATGGAATGTTGGATATTCCAAGCTTGTGGGCTAATGTCTACTTATGAGTGAGTACATACCATGTGTGTTCTTTTGTGACTGAGCAACTGCTATCAGGATGACACTTTCTAGTTCCATCTATTTGCATAACAATTTCATGAAGTCATTGTTTTCAATAGCTGAGTAGTACTCCATTGTGTAAATGTACTACATTTGCTTTATCAATTCATCTGTTGAAGGACATCTGGATTCTTTCCAGATTCTGGCTATTATAAATAAGGCTGCTAAGAACATAGTAGAGCATATATCCTTGTTATATGTTGGAGCATCTTTTGGGTGTATGCCCAGGAGTGGTATAGCTGTGTCCTCAGGTAGTAGTATGTTCAATTTTTTGAGGAGCTGCCAGACTGAGTTCCAGAGTGGTTGTACCAGCTTACAATACCACCAACAATGGTTGAGTATTCCTCTTTCTCCACATTCTCACCAGCATCTGTTATCACCTGAGCTTTTGATTTTAGCCATTCTGACTGGTGTGAGGTAGAATCTCAGGGTTGTTTTGGTTTGCATTTCCCTGATAACTAAGGTCATTGAATATTTCTTTAGGTACTTCTCAGCTGTTGGGTATTCCACAGTTGAGAAATTTGTTTAGCTCTTAGGATTTTATAGGATTATTTGGTTCTCTGGAGTCTAACTTCTTGAGTTCTTTGTATATATTAGATACTAGCCCTCTATTGGATGTAATGTTAGTAAAGGTCTTTTCCCAATCTGTTGGTTGCTATTTTGTCCTATTGACAGTGTCCTTTGCCTTACAGAAGTTTTGCAATTTTGTGAGGTCCCATTTTTCGATTCTTGATCTTAGAGCATAAACCATTGGTGTTCTGTTCAGGAAAATTTCCCCTGGGCCTATGTGTTCTTTGGTTTTATGTGGAGGTCCTTGATCAACTTGGACTTGAGCTTTGTACTAGTAGGTAAGAAACTATGGATCTATTTGCATTCTTCTACATGAAGACCTCCAATTGAACCAGCACCATGTGTTTTAAATGCTCTTTTTAACCCTGGATAGTTTTAGCTCCTTTGTCAAAGGTCAAGTGACCATAGGTGTATGGGTTCATTTCTGGAATTTCAATTCTATTCCATTGACTGATCTTAAAATCTGGCTGAACTGCACAATATTCTAGACAAATATCAGATACCAAAGTTAAATCAGAATCATATAAACCATCTAAACATTCCCATAACTTCTAAAGAAATAAACACAACCATTAAAAGTTTCCCAACCAAAAAAAATACCCAGGAACATATATATTTAGTGCAGAATTCTACCATACCTTCAAAGAAGACCTAATACCAATAGTCGTCTAATAATTTCACAAAATAGAAACATTGACTAGGAAGCTATAATTAAGCTCATACCTAAACCACACAAAGATCCAACAAATAAAGAGAACTTCAGACCAATTTTCCTTCTGAATATCTATGCAAAAATATTCAATAAAAATCTTACAAACCTAATTCAAGAACAAATGAAAATAATAGTCTGTCATGATCAAGTAGGCTCATTCCAGGGATGGTTGATGGATAAGGAAATCCATCAATGTAATACACTATGTAAAAAAAAAATACTCCACAAAAAGAAAGCCCATAAGATCATCTCATTAGATGTTGAGAAAGCATTTTACAAAATTCAACATCCCTTCCTTATAAAAGTTTTGGAATGATCAGAAATTCAAGGCCCATACCTAACATAATAAAAGCAATATATACAGCAAACCATTAGCCAACATCAAACTAAAAAGAAAGAAACCGAAAGCAATTCCACTAAAATCTGGGACTAGACAATGCTCCCCACTCTTTCTCTATTTATTCAACATAGTACTTGAAGTCCTAGCCAGAACAATTAGACAATAGTAGGTCCAAAAATACAAATTGAAAGGAAGACGTCAAAATATCACTATTGGCAGATGGTATGATAGTATAAATTCCACTAGAGAACTCCTAAACCTTATGAACAACTTCAATAAAGTGGCCGGATATAAAATTGACTCAAATAAATCATTAGCCTTCCTCTATTGAAATAGTAAACAGGCTGAGAAAGAAATTTGGGATCAAACACAATTTACAATAGTCAAACATAGTATAAAATACCTCGGTGTAACTCTAACCAAGCAAGTGAAAGATCTGTATCCCCAGAACTTTAAGTTTCTGAAGCAACAAATCGAATAAGATCTCAGAAGTTGGAATGATCCCCATACTCATGGATTGGCAGGATTAATATTGTAAAAATGGTCATCTTGCCCAAATCAATCTACAGATTCAAAGCAATCCCCATCAAAATTCTAGCTCAATACATAGAGTTAGAAAGAGCAATTTGCAAATTCATTTGTAATAACAAAAATCCCAGGATAATGAAAACTATTCTCAACAATAAATGAACTTCTGGAAGGGTCTCTTAACTTTGTGGGAGACTAAGAAACATCTGCATAACAGGAGAATAAGAGAATTAAGGACTAGACTATGTGTAGAGTATGAGATAATCAGGGGGGACTTTCATTCTTCTTCACAAACTGTGAATTGTAAACTCTTTATGCTACAATTACAGACTCCACCACAGCAGCCTTAGATTTGTTTTTACTATTCTTTGTCTAACCTATTGACCACTGTGCAGGTCTTTTATGCTGACCTTCCTCAGATAGTTCATGCTGTAATTAATTTATTTGTTTAGCATATCACAAAAAGACTACAATACATATATTTGTAGTGAAGAGCTTCTTAGTGGTGGTGCACAGAAAAAGAGTAGATGACATAGGGACTGAGAGGTATCTTACTAAGAGAGCAAATCATGTATTTTGTCCTAGGACATATGCTAAATAGACAATAAAGAGGAAGGTTCCACAAAGTAGATCATAAAGTGTTCTCAGGAAGAAATTAGAAGTTTATGATTCTATGTGTGAGCATGTAACTATGTGTGTGTGAGTGTGACTGTGTGTGTGTGTATACATACAATTATATGCATATGGCTTGTATTTATGTGAGTGTGTATAAGAGTAAGTATGTGTACATATATGTATGTATATATGCATATATATGGGCAAATATGTGTGATGTTTGAGTGCATGCATGTTTGTGTCTGCATGTGTATTCAAATGACATGCTTGTATATACCTATACACTCACTCATTAATCACTCACTCATTCATAGGCTTAAACTGTATACACACAAACAGCTATAGAAGAAAATAATTGCCCCAAAAGAAAGAAGAGACA